>NC_053436.1:37332744-37624582 GCF_007990345.1 Gossypium hirsutum
AAATGAAATTAGATAAAGATTCGGCACAAGCAGAAATAAAGAAAGAATTGACAGTAAGAAATTAAAAGATAAGTCCTAAGAAGCCTTGAAATCTCGAAAGATCTCACAACTCCCTTCAAACGGCTCTAATCTCCCCTCCAAAGAATATCAATGGCAAGAAGAAGGTTGAAGATGGCTCCCACAATCAAAAAGATTGTTAAAACAACTTCTAAAGAAAACTCAAGAGAAAATCCTTGAAGAACTCAAAGAGAATTTTCACTCAAATCAAATCTGAAATTTTCAATGTAATTGTAATGTAATGTAGGGTGGCTGGCCAAGCCATATAAATAGGCCTTTCAAATGTTTTCCTAATTTAATTAGAACACTAAAACTAAAACTAAAAAAAAAAAACTCCTAATTATTTTAATATGGAAATTCGGCGAAGGGTCTTTTATTTGGGACTCTTGGACTGAATATAAAAATTTAAACTAAGTAAATAAATAAATAAATAAAAAAATAAAACTTTACAACTTGGCACTTGACAATTGGCCTGATTTCAACTAATATGGTGGATTTCTTGATTGGCTTGGAATTCTTATTGGGCCTCGCCTTCAGAATTTGGGCTTTTGTGACTCGTATCATTCCCCCTTCCTCAAAAAGATTCGTCCTCAAATCTGAAAAATAAATGAACTCGACTTTCCTCTATCGAACGGGACTAATGGCAATTGAGTCCACTGAGAAGAATAGCCATGAGATAGTAAATAGCAACAGAAATAAGCTTGTTGTCCAATCATAAGCATAATAGAACAGGTATAACGCATGTGAATGGACAGATTCAGATTACCATGCAAACAATCTAATTTACTCACCAGTGCCTCGTCAAATATTTGAAACAAAGATGGACATGTTTTAAGGCATTCAGTCGTCTCACATTGTTCCCACAAACCATGAATAAATTGCGAGTAATAAATCAAATGGTAAACATAATCGTCACAAGTAGGTATTTGAAAAGATTCACATGGTTCACAGAGTTGCATAATCATACCATGCATTAATCGACGGTCTATAGATTCACTCACACATGCATTATCAAAAACAAGAATCTTTTTATCAACCATCAAAACAGATAGATCATTAATAAATAAAATAGGACAGTCAAGCACGTTTCGATCTAAGTGTTCATCAACATGATCTTTATCACTATCCGAGGAGTACAAAAGTGTTTCAAAGGTTTCAAGCATCTTACCTCGATAAGCAGAAGAATAAGGGTCGATTTTACCTTTTTCATTTAAAACAAACCTTCGCTTATCGGGGGCATAGTGTAGTCGAATCTTCGTTGTTGAGTTAAGGTTTGTCAAATGGAACTCAAACTTCATGTACAACCACATAAACTGTTTAAGGCACGAATATAAATTGAAAACAAATTTGGAAAATTTCGTTACCTTATTCTCCAAAACAGATTTGGACAAATTCAAGGATTTTACACAAGGTAAATCAAGAGAATAACAAATCACGCTTCTTTTCGTAATGACTTTATCAACCACAATCGAAGAGTAACAATTAATCGGATCAAAATGAGGGGATCTTTTAAGAACTAATTCACCAAAAGTTTTATCAATAATTTTCAAATCTGCACTGGACTCGGTTTCTAAAATTTCCTTACCTCGCTTACCTTCGGGATCATGTAGTGTGATTTCATCTTTACTTAAGTGATCGTATGAAAGCGTCTTTCATTTGAGAGGTATTGAAGTTGAAAGTTATCTTTCGATCTTTCGGGAACCTGAAAAGTAGCAACACAAGAAAAATTCATATCTTGGTTAGTGGAAACATTCCTCACTACCCTTTCCACGTCTTTTTCTTTTGTTTCTTTTTCTAATTCATTTTCTCTTTTTCTTCAATTTCTTTTTCACTCTCAATCTCTTTTTGCTCTTTTCATTCTCTTTTTCTTTTTCCTCACTTGTTTTAACAGAATTTTTCAGTTTGATTTGGTCCTCATGGACTTGTTCCAGAGTGAGCGGCACGAAGGTGAGTTTCTTTCCTTGATGCTTGAAAGAATACCTATTGGTACGACCATCGTGAGTGACTTTCGATCCAGTTGCCACGGTTCTCCTAGCAACAAATGGCAGGCTTGAATAGGCATTACGTCGCACACAACTTCGTCTTGATACTTACCGATAGAAAAGGCGATGCGCACTTGTTGAGTGACCCTAAATTGGCCTTCGTTGCTAAGCCCTTGTAGTTGATAAGGTTGTGGATGCTTGGTAGTGGTTAAGCAAAGCTTTTCCACCATCGTCGTGCTGGCTATGTTCGAGCAACTTTCACCGTCAATAATAACTCTACAAAGCTTACCTTGTACGTGGCAGCGAGTATGAAAGAGATGTTCTCGTTGCTGCTCGCTCTTTGGTTTTGCCAAAGATGATTGTCCATGATCATGACAATCATCATCCATTCTAGGGACACGTTGAGGGTTGCACCTATGGGCTGGTTATCCCTATCTTCCTTAATTGGATCTCGATATTGATGTTTTGATTCACTCGTACCTCATTCAAAGTAGTATTCAATGCTTGAAGTGTAGCATTTATTTGTGTGATTGCAGCAGTATGTCTGTCTAACTGTTGTTGGACTTTCATAAGTGCATCATTATTATCACCTTCAGACATCTTCAAAACTTGTAAAAAATAAACACTAAACACTCAAAAATAAAAGTTAGCAAACCTCACCATTAATCACTCAAAAGAAAAATCAAATTCTCAATGAGGTCGAATTCAATCTTGTGAGTTCTTTATCAGAGTTTATATCAACCAATTAGAGAGTGTGAAGCAAACTACCAAAGAATCCTAATTTGCACTAGGATGCCAAAAACTAACGAGACACCAAATGATTCGTGTTGCACCGAGGAAGGATTGTGCACACGTTTAAATCCTACTAACACAAGAAACAAGAAGGTGTTAGATATTTTAAAAGGATAATAAAAAGCAAACAAATGAAAACCTACAGCTAAGAATCAATAAAAATTGCTGAAAACAGAAAACCCGAAAACTGTGGAGTAACTTGACAACTTCGTTCGAGGTGTTATCGATCTCCAAAAATCACGAAACTAAATCTGGAGTGTCCTTATATATTGAATTTTTGATCTGGAAATTTTGGGCACCAAATTCAACCCGCTGCACCTTTTATTAAATTTTTATTGAATTTCGTCTTTTTTTTATTTTTGACTTTTTTGACTGATTTTTTTGCGGGAATAATTTTTTTATATTCAATCACAGTGCCAAAAACATGTTTGTAAAATTTCAGATCAATCGGACAATGTTTACCCACTCAAATGAATTTTTTTGAACAATTTTTCTGGGTAAAACTGCTGTTTGTGCTTTTAACAAATAGAGATCAGTTTAGAAATCAACCAAGAACACCCAAAACGCCCAAAATCTGATACCAAATGATACGGAGTTGCGCGCGGACCAAGTTCGAGTTGCCAAGTCACGAGAAACTCCTACGAAAACCCTAAACAATTAGATCTGAAACGAAACAGAAAATTAAAAGATTAGATTTTTGAATTTTAGATCTGAAATAAAATCCCCAAAACAGTAAAGAATCAAATAGAGAATAGAAATAAGTGTTAATAAGGAATCTTGAAACCCTAGAAGAGATTGCGATTCTGCCCAATTGAACACCCAGATAGTTTTCCCCAAATTTCGGCAATCTAATTTCTCCCAAAAAGAGTATGGATGAATCGGCAAGAACCCTAGAAATTGGGGATTTTTGGGCTAATTCCTTAAGATAGAAAAAGGCTGAAAACACAATAAGAACAGAAAATAAATTAGATAAAGATTCGGCACAAGCAGAAATAAAGAAAGAATTGACAGTAAGAAATTAAAAGATAAGTCCTAAGAAGCCTTGAAATCTCGAAAGATCTCACAACTCCCTTCAAACGGCTCTAATCTCCCCTCCAAAGAATATCAATGGCAAGAAGAAGGTTGAAGATGGCTCCCACAATCAAAAAGATTGTTAAAACAACTTCTAAAGAAAACTCAAGAGAAAATCCTTGAAGAACTCAAAGAGAATTTTCACTCAAATCAAATCTGAAATTTTCAATGTAATTGTAATGTAATGTAGGGTGGCTGGCCAAGCCATATAAATAGGCCTTTCAAATGTTTTCCTAATTTAATTAGAACACTAAAACTAAAACTAAAAAAAAAACTCCTAATTATTTTAATATGGAAATTCGGCGAAGGGTCTTTTATTTGGGACTCTTGGACTGAATATAAAAATTTAAACTAAGTAAAATAAATAAATAAATAAATAAAAATAAAACTTTACAACTTGGGCCACTTTGACAATTTGGCCTGATTTTCAACTAAGTATGGGTGGATTTCTTGATTGGGCTTGGAATCTTCTTATTGGGCCTCGCATTCAAGAATTTGGGCTTTTGTGACTCGTATCATTCCCCCTTCCTCAAAAAGATTCGTCCTCGAATCTGAAAAATCAAATGAACTCGACTTTCCTCTATCGAACGGGACTAATGGCAATTGAGTCCACTGAGAAGAATAGCCATGAGATAGTAAATAGCAACGGAAATAAGCTTGTAGTCCAATCATAAGCATAATAGAACAGGTATAACGCATGTGAATGGACAGATTCAGATTACCATGCAAACAATCTAATTTACTCACCAGTGCCTCGTCAAATATTTGAAACAAAGATGGACATGTTTTAAGGCATTCAGTCGTCTCACATTGTTCCCACAAACCATGAATAAATTGCGAGTAATAAATCAAATGGTAAACATAATCGTCACAAGTAGGTATTTGAAAAGATTCACATGGTTCACAGAGTTGCATAATCATACCATGCATTAATCGACGGTCTATAGATTCACTCACACATGCATTATCAAAAACAAGAATCTTTTTATCAACCATCAAAACAGATAGATCATTAATAAATAAAATAGGACAGTCAAGCACGTTTCGATCTAAGTGTTCATCAACACGATCTTTATCACTATCCGAGGAGTACAAAAGTGTTTCAAAGGTTTCAAGCATCTTACCTCGATAAGCAGAAGAATAAGGGTCGATTTTACCTTTTTCATTTAAAACAAACCTTCGCTTATCGGGGCATAGTGTAGTCGAATCTTCGTTGTTGAGTTAACGTTTGTCAAATGGAACTCAAACTTCATGTACAACCACATAAACTGTTTAAGGCACGAATATAAATTGAAAACAAATTTGGAAAATTTCGTTACCTTATTCTCCAAAACAGATTTGGACAAATTCAAGGATTTTACACAAGGTAAATCAAGAGAATAACAAATCACGCTTCTTTTCGTAATGACTTTATCAACCACAATCGAAGAGTAACAATTAATCGGATCAAAATAAGGGGATCTTTTAAGAACTATGTCACCAAAAGTTTTATCAATAATTTTCAAGTCTGCACTGGACTCGGTTTCTAAAATTTCCTTACCTCACTTACCTTCGGGATCATGTAGTGTGATTTCATCTTTACTTAAGTGATCGTATGAAAGCGTCTTTCATTTGAGAGGTATTGAAGTTGAAAGTTATCTTTCGATCTTTCGGGAACCTGAAAAGTAACAACACAAGAAAAATTCATATCTTGGTTAGTGGAAACATTCCTCACTACCCTTTCCACGTCTTTTTCTTTTGTTTCTTTTTCTAATTCATTTTCTTTTTTTTCTTCAATTTCTTTTTCACTCTCAATCTCTTTTTGCTCTTTTTCATTCTCTTTTCTTTTTCCTCACTTGTTTTAACAGAATTTTTCAGTTTGATTTGGTCCTCATGGACTTGTTCCAGAGTGAGCGGCACGAAGGTGAGTTTCTTTCCTTGATGCTTGAAAGAATACCTATTGGTACGACCATCGTGAGTGACTTTTCGATCCAGTTGCCACGGTTCTCCTAGCAACAAATGGCAGGCTTGAATAGGCATTACGTCGCACACAACTTCGTCTTGATACTTACCGATAGAAAAGGCGATGCGCACTTGTTGAGTGACCCTAAATTGGCCTTCGTTGCTAAGCCCTTGTAGTTGATAAGGTTGTGGATGCTTGGTAGTGGTTAAGCAAAGCTTTTCCACCATCGTCGTGCTGGCTATGTTCGAGCAACTTTCACCGTCAATAATAACTCTACAAAGCTTACCTTGTACGTGGCAGCGAGTATGAAAGAGATGTTCTCGTTGCTGCTCGCTCTTTGGTTTTGCCAAAGATTATTGTCCATGATCATGACAATCATCATCCATTCTAGGGACACGTTGAGGGTTGCACCTATGGGCTGGTTATCCCTATCTTCCTTAATTGGATCTCGATATTGATGTTTTTGATTCACTCGTACCTTATTCAAAGTAGTATTCAATGCTTGAAGTGTAGCATTTATTTGTGTGATTGCAGCAGTATGTCTGTCTAACTGTTGTTGGACTTTCATAAGTGCATCATTATTATCACCTTTAGACATCTTCAAAACTTGTAAAAAATAAACACTCAACACTCAAAAATAAAAGTTAGCAAACCTCACCATTAATCACTCAAAAAGAAAAATTAAATTCTCAATGAGGTCGAATTCAATCTTGTGAGTTCTTTATCAGAGTTTATATCAACCAATTAGAGAGTGTGAAGCAAACTACCAAAGAATCCTAATTTGCACTAGGATGCCAAAAACTGACGAGACACCAAATGATTCGTGTTGCACCGAGGAAGGATTGTGCACACGTTTAAATCCTACTAACACAAGAAATAAGAAGGTGTTAGATATTTCAAAAGGATAATAAAAAGCAAACAAATGAAAACCTACAGCTAAGAATCAATAAAAATTGCTGAAAACAGAAAACCCGAAAAACTGTGGAGTAACTTGACAACTTCGTTCGAGGTGTTCTCGATCTCCAAAAATCACGAAACTAAATCTGGAGTGTCCTTATATATTGAATTTTTGATCTGGAAATTTTGGGCACCAAATTCAACCCACTGCACCTTTTATTAAATTTTTATTGAATTTCGTCTTTTTTTGATTTTTTGACTTTTTTGACTGATTTTTTGCGGGAATAATTTTTTTATATTCAATCACAGTGCCAAAAACATGTATGTAAAATTTCAGATCAATCAGACAATGTTTACCCACTCAAATGCATTTTTTTGAACAATTTTTCTGGGTAAAACTGTTGTTTGTGCTTTAAAAAAATAGAGATCAGTTTAGAAATCAACCAAGAACACCCAAAACGCCCAAAATCTGATACCAAATGATACGGAGTTGCGCGCGGACCAAGATCGAGTTGCCAAGTCACGAGAAACTCCTACGAAAACCCTAAACAATTAGATCTGAAACGAAACAGAAAATTAAAAGATTAGATTTTTGAATTTTCAGATCTGAAATAAAATCCCCAAAACAGTAAAGAATCAAATAGAGAATAGAAATAAGTGTTAATAAGGAATCTTGAAACCCTAGAAGAGATTGCGATTCTGCCCAATTGAACACCCAGATAGTTTTCCCCAAATTTCGGCAATCTAATTTCTCCCAAAAAGAGTATGGATGAATCGGCAAGAACCCTAGAAATTGGGGATTTTTGGGCTAATTCCTTAAGATAGAAAAAGGCTGAAAACACAATAAGAACAGAAAATAAATTAGATAAAGATTCGGCACAAGCAGAAATAAAGAAAGAATTGACAGTAAGAAATTAAAAGATAAGTCCTAAGAAGCCTTGAAATCTCGAAAGATCTCACAACTCCCTTCAAACGGCTCTAATCTCCCCTCCAAAGAATATCAATGGCAAGAAGAAGGTTGAAGATGGCTCCCACAATCAAAAAGATTGTTAAAACAACTTCTAAAGAAAACTCAAGAGAAAATCCTTGAAGAACTCAAAGAGAATTTTCACTCAAATCAAATCTGAAATTTTCAATGTAATTGTAATGTAATGTAGGGTGGCTGGCCAAGCCATATAAATAGGCCTTTCAAATGTTTTCCTAATTTAATTAGAACACTAAAACTAAAACTAAAAAAAAAACTCCTAATTATTTTAATATGGAAATTCGGCGAAGGGTCTTTTATTTGGGACTCTTGGACTGAATATAAAAATTTAAACTAAGTAAAATAAATAAATAAATAAATAAAAATAAAACTTTACAACTTGGGCCAATTTGACAATTTGGCCTGATTTTCAACTAAGTATGGGTGGATTTCTTGATTGGGCTTGGAATCTTCTTATTGGGCCTCGCCTTCAAGAATTTGGGCTTTTGTGACTCGTATCATCTAGTCAATCAATATCGGCAAGGTAAGGTTCTTAAGGCCATTTTGGATGGTGGCCGAATGTTTAAGTACTAATATAAGATGGTTCTTGTTTTGGGTTAATTAATGGAAGCTGATTTATCAATGGTGGAATATAGGAGAAATCGTGTAGGAGATCTCGTCGAGGAATATCGCCAAACAGGTGTGTAACGAACCCTCTTTCATAAGCTTAAAAGCGATAAGTGCTGAAAAGCCGAAATGCCGAAATTCGGGCATTTTGAGGACTCATGAGCAAGCGAATGCTTATTAGTTAGTTAGATTCGTTGAGATGATGATCAGGAACATTGGAAATGGTAAGAACGTGATTTTTGGCATTCACAGTAAGTTGGGCCTCGAGGGGCTGCAATAGGGCCCAATAGGCTTTCGGGCCCATTTGGGAAAATTTTGGTAGAAAATGAAAATCTGTTAAATTGCATGTTGAGACTGTTAATACTATTATGGATATAGGTTAAATGGGCCTAGATGACAAAATCGACTAAGTAGGGCCCATTAGGGTTTTAGGCCCAATAACTCGGTTTCGCTAAAAGTAGGCCAGAAACGTTATTTAAACAAATGAATAGTTAGTAATTGATGATGAACATGGAAAAATCCCTAATTTTTGGTAAAATTACGATATTACCCTTATAATATGAAAATGACCGTTTTTTCCCTAAGTAAAAATGACCATTATACCCCTAGGGTTTAAATGTGAATTTTGATACATGGGATTTTAGTAAACATGGTATGTATAATATGCACATGACATGTATGCTATGCACATGATGTATTCATAAATGCATTGGGTTGGGTTTTTATATGGATGGAGGAAGTGTAAAAGGGCTTATGCCCCAGTTATGATAAAGGGCTTATGCCCCAGTTATTAAAAGGGCTTTGCCCCAGTTATTAAAAGAGGCTAGGCCTCCAGTTATATGATAAAGCAGCTATGCTGCCAGTGGAGAGTTATGGCGGGGTGGGTTGAGTTAATCCCCACATGGTGTGTTGGTTGGTACGGGTGGAGAGTAGCGGATGGTGGGTTGAGTAGTCTCCCCAAATGGGCTTGCATCTCTCATTGACATTACATGTGATATTGAAATGGGCCTATGGGCCATACCGTTTACAGTAAAGGCTTCGGCCCAGTAATATGGAATATGAAAAGGCTTCGGCCCAGTGTTATGAAATATGAAATATGAAAAGGGCTATGGCCCAGTACATGTTGAGATTGGATTTGGGCTTAGGCCCAACAAGCTGTTATTGTTTTGGGCTCTGAAAGGGGCTTGTTGCACACTAAGTTTCCAAACACACCCCTTTCCTTAACCTCGCAGGTGAGCTTTGATGTGGGGACTTGGGCCGGAGGGGATTCAGAGTAGCCATGGTGATCGCCTTTGGACTTTTAAATAAGCATTGGTTTTCATTAAATTTCCTTTAATTATTATTTATTTTTGGGTTGTAATAAGGCCATTTTAACTTTCCTTTTATTTCTATTCGGGATTAATTTATTTTTAATAACTTTAAACCTGGTTGATAATTATTCAAATGGGCTAGACTTAGGACGTGTTTTCAAAACAATACTTGATTTCAAAATGTCTCAATGCCACGATTAATTGATTTATCAAGGAATTCCACTTAAACAAATTTAAACTCGATATAACAAAGTGTGGCTATGGTTGTGGGCATGTCTAGCATTGGATCCAATCAAAGAGCTTGGTACTTAAGCAGCCTTCATGGCTCACCTCCTCTGTCTCGGATACCTACCTGGTGCCCAGCTTCCATACACGTTGTTAACTCAACAAAATATACGGTTTTTAAAACACTAAAATGGAACGTGGGTTTTCAACTCCAATGTGGCACGTCAGATTCGGCCATAACGTCTGGGCCGGGTTTGGGGTGTTACAGATTGAGTTAGAGAAGATTCATGTTGTATTTCATGTGTCTATGCTACGTCGTTATCATTCAAATCCGACACATGTGATTTCTCAGACAGAGGTTGAGATTCAGCCAGACATGACTTACGGTGAAGAACTGGTAAAGATTCTATCTCGATAGGTAAAGCAATTAAGGAACAAAAGTATTGCACTTGTGAGAGTATTATGGAATAGACATGGGGTAGATGAGGATACACGGGAGCCCGAAGAGGCTATGCGAAAACAGTACCCAAATCTCTTCACAAGTAAGATTTTTGGGGACGAAAATTCCTAAAGGGGAGGAGAAATGTAACAGCCCGAAATAGGGCCTAAACGGAATAGTGGTTGCAAATCCACAAATTCAAGGTAGAAAAAATTATTTTATTATCAGTTTAAGGTCCATGGCATGATTGCATGATTGTGTGAAAATTTCGTTTAGAAATTTTATCGATAGAGGGTCCAATTTGATATTTAGGACTAAATTGCAAAAGTCGTAAAATGTGTGTTCTAGTTCCCAAAGGTACTAATTACTTGTGAGTAATGGGTTTTTAAAGTGGAGTTCCTTGGATAGTAATTAGACCATTATACTAGTTTGGACAAAAATACCTAAAGGAAGATAAAACACCATAGTATTTAATTAAGGACATTTTGGTCATTTAGTTATTAAAATAAATTAAAAAGAAAATTAAAAGCCAATTTTGTTTCCATCTTCAACCCCTTGGCCGAATTTCACATGAGGTAGACATAGCTAGGGCTTTTCAAGCTTCCAAGCTCGATTGTAAGTCCGTTTTAGCCCCGTTTGAATGTTCTGCACGTTTTTGGAGTCCCGGTAACTTAATTAAGCTTATTCTAGCAATAATTTAACCTAGGGTTTATATTTGGAAAAATACACATAGGTGAAATGTGTTTATTTTGATATTTTATGGTAGAATATGAAGCTTGAAATTGTGTTTAACAACTTTTGCTAAGCGATTTTACGTGAAAACGAGTAAAATGACATAATCGGTAAAAATACCTAATGTTCATAAGTACATGTTAGAGTGAGAGTTTGACGTTTCCATAGAAGGGAAAAATGATAGCATGTCATAAAACATAAGAAAATAAGATGAAGTTTAATTTACGAGCCTTGGGGAAAAAGTGTAAATATGTAAAAGTTTAGGGTCAAAAATGTAATTTTGCCAAAGTTTGAGTCAAGGACTGTTTTAATAAATGTGAGTAGTTATTATAGATGAAGAAGAACGAAATCCGGAGTTAGACCGGGGAAAGAAAAAGATAGTGGACTAAATCGATATAGTTGATCGTATTTTGTTTCGAGGTAAGTTTGCGGTAAATAAATACAATATTCTATTATTTTATGTTAATGTTGTTAATTTCCAGCATGTTTAAATTTATTTTATGAAATTATTCAAAGAAGACTCAAGCATGAATTGACGGAGAAGTAATTTCAGAAAGTCCCGGTTGAACCTTAGGAATGTGTAGGATACAAATGTCATGACATTAGGGTTTAAGGATACCATGTAAGACCATGCCAAGGCATGGCAATTGGTAAGGTTTCTAAGGCAAGGATATCATGTAAGACCATGTCAAGACATGGCATTGATAAGTTACTATAAGGCAAAGGTCTCATGTAAGACCATGCCAAGGCATGGCATTTGTGAGTTCATAAGGCAAGGATACCATGTAAGACCATGCCAAGACATGGCAATGGTAAGTTTCAAAAGGATACCACGTAAGACCATGACAAGTCATGGCAATGGTAAGGTACCCGTGTATCCTTAGTATTCCAAGTGGTTCAACGGGAAAATTTAAAGAGAATATCAAGGTAAGGTAAGGTAAGATGAGTTATACTAAAAAGGGTAAGACAAGTTCATGCTAGAAGAGCAAAGGTAAGTATATACTGCTCATATATGCTTGATAAGGAAAAAGGTAAGTAAAATGTATTAATAAATTTGATTAAGTAAGTAAGTATTTAAGTAAATAAGTGAAGAAGTTTAAAATATGTCTATGACAATTAATGAAGTTACATTAAGTAGTATCATGCCAAGTAGTAAGATAATTCTTATGAATGTTGTTATTTATTTGTATGCAAACTTACTAGGCTTAATGCTTCTTTTTATATTTTTGTCAAGCTAACTCGGGGGTCGTAAAGTACATCGGAGGTCCGGGCACACTATCACAAGGATTATTTTTGGTATAGCTAGATGTTTCATTTTGAGTATGGTATGTACAGCATCGTAGCCATATTTTGTGTATGATCTTATGATATTGCTAATGAATGGTATGTAAATTCCTTGTAATGATTAGCTATTGGAATTGCTAATCAAGGACATGTTTTGTGTTATATATGCCTAAATGCTAGTTATTCCATGGAAATCATGAAAAAGGTGAAATTAGTTTTAAAACAGTAGCGGACAGCAGTAATGATGTGAATTTGAAAAATCACTAAAAATAGTAGAAATGGATTTAGATAGTTAATGAATATATAATTAAAGCTTATTAAGTCTATTTTCATATGAAAGAAACAGAGTAAATATAGTAGTTGTATTTTATGATATATTTAAATTTTGGGGAGACAGGATCAGAGTAATTTCTGAATCCCCTGTTCTAACTTTAGAAATTCACTAAAAATTATAAAAAAATAATTAGAAATTATACTTTATATGTATAGATTCCTTATTAAGTCTATTTTTATGAGAAATAAATGGTATGATTATTTGAATTCTGTATAGGGAGAAGATTAATTCGTAGCGAACAGAGGTCAGAGCAGCCGAACACTGAAACAGGAGAAACTTTAACTAATAAAATGTACTAATTGGTAATACCAAAAATTCTAAAAAAAACTTGGTAAGAAGATATACGAGTCTAATTTCAGATAAAATTTGCAGATTTGAATTTTGAGTTTCGTAACTCGAGTTATGATTTATTTAGTGACTATGATGCAGATGGACAATTTATTTATGAAAGATGAAATAAATTGTTTTGATTTGTTTAAGTGATTGGAAAATTTTTATTGATTCCGGTTTGTTCCCGAACCGTTTCAATTTCATGTTTTAAGGTCTCAAGGACCCTTTTTAGGGACATAATGAATGAATGAAACTATATTAATTTTAAAAGTAAATTTTTATGCCCCGAATTAGTACGCTAAGTCTGGTAACACCTCGTGCTCGGCTCTGGCACCGTCTCGGGTAAGGGATGTTACACGTGTCCCTTGGAGCACACGGGTGTGTGAGCCCTACACCTTGGAAAATATTTGAAATTTTGAAAAAAATTCTTAGAGATTCCGATTAAGTCTCGACTCGATTCTAACGCTCGTATTGGACCTCAAGGGTCCATTTAAGGGATGTTACGAATGATTTTGGAATTTGATAGTAACTTGCATGATTTATCTATAAATGTTTCTGAAAGTTTCAGTAATGCTCTAAAACCCTGTTTGGACGACGAATACAGGTTAAGAGTGTTACATTTAATGGTATTAGAGCTACAGTTTAGTCAGTTCTCAGACTAAACGTAGCATATGTGGCGTCTAGAAATACATGCCATTATATAACCTGTGATAGTGTGATATCTCCAGACTCTGATGAAAATTGTTTTGCAAATAGACAGATATGCTTTCCAACCGAGCTAATTTTTATACTACTGAAAATGATACATACGTGCCAAAGTAAAAATGTTGCTTATGATAAACGATGACCTATAAAGGTAGGAAATAAATGTTTTGTAATGGACATGTTAACTATAAATGTTTAGTGATGTGTGTATTTATGAAAGTTAAATTTTGAGGCTTACAATCTCTACCTGTAACAACCTGGTTTTTCACCCTATTCGGAACAGTGGTTTCTAGACCACAAATTCGAGCAAAAAAAATTTTAATATTATTTTATGTGTTTATTTTGTGTGAATTTTCATGTGTGAAATTTTTGTGAATTAATTTTGTTGTTTGAGTGCTCGATTAAATAAAAGGGCTAAATCGCGTAAAATGAAAATTTGAAGGTTAAATGTGAAAGTGCCTAATTGTTGTTGTCTTTATAATATGAAGCATTTATAATGCAATTAAACCATAATTATATGTGGTGGACGGTTGTAACCTTATGATATAATGGTTTCATAATTATAATAAAGGTTAAATATGTAAGTTAAATAATATGTTAATATATGTTATAATATAAAATAAAATACAAAAGCCATGCATCATTTTTCTTTAAGTGCCAAAACTTCAAATAAAAAGAAAGAAAAAGAGTTTGAGACATTCATCCATTTGAAAGCTAAACCAAGGTATGTTTTATTTTTTGTTTTTGATAATTTTTACGTTTTTTAGATCGTTGCTTCGAATACTACCCGACCCATGCTTCAATTTCTGATTTTGATGAATATTTTGTGTTATACCATTGATGAATAATTGTGTTTTGTGATGTTTGATGATGAATTATTTAAGATATGTTTTGGGTTAATATGTTTTGTATTGGAAATTTTAATGAATTTGAGTAATTAGGGTTAAATTCAAAATAATAAATTGAGGTACTAAAATGAGAAATAAATGAATTGTGTGGGCTTGTATAGGCATAATGAAGATTCGACTAAAGCTTGATATGTGTAACTTTTGTATGTTTTGTGTTTTTGCAAATTGGACTAAATTGTAAAAAGTATGAAATATCAGGGGTAAAATAGTAATTTACACATTTATGTGTTTTTGGACTAAATTGAATGAAATTATATTGAATTAGTTTATTTTGAATACATTTAGATTAAGAACCAAAGAAATTGGATTTGGATCGGAGGAAACGTAAAATCGTCAATTAATCATCCCGTTCTGATTACCGTTGTCCGAGGTAAGTTTATAAGCCAATAAACTTAGTTATTTTTTTAAATAAAAATAAGTTACCTGTGCTGAATTGATATATTGGATACATATGTCATGACATAGGATTTCTAATATGAGTACTCGTGTAAGACCACGTCTGGGATGTTGGCATTGATATGTGATTTCGAGTAAAACCATGTCTGGGACATCGGCATCATAATTGTGATTCATGTAAAACCCTGTCTGGGACAGTGGCATCGACTTGTGATTACATGTAAGACCACGTCTGGGACATTGGCATTGTACGATATGTGTTATAATCCGAGTATCCTTTTTAATTCCGAATGGTTCAATGAGCAAGGATAAGTTACGAATGAATGTGGAAACAAGTTAAAGTGAACAGGTATTTGACAATTTGTTACCGTTTCAGAAATAAGGTAAGTTGATTATTTGATATGTGAATACAAGTTATAAATGACGTTAATGGTAGTGATTGTGTATATGAAAATCTATATGTGGATTAATGTATAAGTATGTGATATTAATGTTTGATTTTTGAGCCTAATGTTACATGAGGAATAAATTGAAATGTGAAATTCATATTGATATTTTTATTAAAGGATTTATGTGCATTTGATTAGTAGGTATTTGAAATGTGAACCTTAGACGTGTTTATAGGGAAGTATATATATATTCGGCAAAATAAAGTCTATGTGATATTAAACATGTTAATGAATCAATGTGTGTTTGGAAATGTTATAATTTATGTATAGATAAATGTTTGGTAATTAAATTTCATAAGTATGGCTTGGTTATGCCTTAATAAATTATCAATGCCATTGAAATAATATTTGAATTAAGAATTGAGCTATGAATGAAGTGAATGAAACCATATGTTTAAGTATATGATTGGTCATATTCGGTTTAATGATATATATGCATGATATGGAAATGTGAATTTCATACTTATGCCAAAGTTAATATTTGCATTTGTCTATATGGTAATTGAATGTGAAATTATGGCTAGGCAAATGTGAATTCTATAAATGTATTATGATAGTATGTATTCGGTCAAGTGAAATTTTTATTGATATTGTGTATGAAAGATGATTTTGGATAAAGAACGGATGCATATTTGGACAAAACTTAATCCATGTTTAGTTTTATGTGAATATTTGAATTTACAAGTATGGTTTGGTTATGTCTTATTAAATTATTATTGTTATTGAGTTAATATTTGCTTATGACTTACTAAGCTAAGATATCTTACTCTGTGTGTGTATTTTTACTTCTATTTATAGATTTTGGAGACTAGTTGTAGGCTCAGGGATTGCAGAGGGAAGTCTATCACACTGTTGATTGCTTTCGGTACTTTTAAAAGTTGAATTAGAAACCTATGGCATGTATAGGCTATACTACTTTTCGAATATGGTTGAAGTTGTATATATATATGTATAAGCCATGCGAAAATGGCTTGTCCATTTTGTTAATCTTGGAATTTATGCTTTGGCTTGATGATTATGTTTGGTTATGGTTTTGGTTGATTTGGTTTTGATATATATAAGTACGGTTATGTTTCATATTTTACTCATGAGTTTATTGATTCAAATATGTCTTGTATTTGGTTTTATTGAGAAATGGGATTTTGTGCATATATGGCTAAGACTCTGGTTTTATAATGATAGGTATAAAATTTGATCATAGTGTACTTTCGTTGAATAGCCGAATATAAAATGACTTAATATGGTCTTGTGATTTGGAAAAAGTATAATTCCTATATTTATTTTAAAGCATATGAATTTAACTTGCTTATATTCGGCAATTGTATTTGGGTTTTGACCATTTGAATAGTAAATTTGGATGTTTTCTTGTGTGTTTTCAAATTATGTTAGTTTATTAATAATTATTGCCGCGTAAGAGATATATGTTTAAGACATGATATTTATATATAATGGATGTGTTAGCTTATTAAAATTCTTTCATTAAGTAAAGAAAATGGATAAGAATTATGTTGGTAAATCAATCACGATTTGGTATTTATATATTTACATATAAGTATATGAAGTGATGGGTTGACTTATATATAATTGTATGTGCTTAGTTGAATATGTATTTGTTGAATTGGTCTTGAATATGAAGTTTGTTACATTGCAAATACAAAGTTGCAATGTTCTTAATGTGATATGAAAATTTTGGATAATGTTTGGAATTAGTTCTATGTAAGAATATACGCTTGTAAAGGGATTTAGTAAGTTAAAAGTGGACATTGAAATATGCATTACTATATTCGGCTGAGGTTTTGTAAAGTGACTAAATGAATAGTACTTTAAGTTGTAAGGAATTAAGTTTGTTATTTTCTAAATGGTGCCAAATAGAACTTGCCAAAAATGAGATGTGTTTGAATATCTTTATTTATTATGTCTTATATATGTGTTTATAGATTGTAGTATTATATTATATTTATGGTATGAACAAATGCAATGTGGTAAAATGATATGTTCGGTGTATATTGCTTATGAATTATAAATCTGATTATGTTTTTAGAAAGTAACACAATATGAATTGCAAAGAGATTAATTTAGCTTTATTTATATTAATAATTATCTGTTTTAAGAGTTTCAATAAAATTATGCATATGATTATTCAAAAGTTATGTTTTGTCTGGTAATACCTCGTAAGCCCTTTCCGGTGACGAATACAGGTTAGGGGTTTATATTTTATTGGTATCTGAGCTATGGTTTAGTTGGTTCTAGAACTACCATAGCATAAATGAGTCTAGCTATACATGCCATATTCAACCTGCGATAGTGTGATATCTCGCGACTTTGACGAAAAAAATTATTTTGATGAGACAAATATGTCTTCCAACCGAGCTTATTCTAATAGTATAGAATGTGTATTCAAATGTTTGAATGAAAATATATATATGTGATGAGTTGACACTCATAAAGGTATTGGTTAAAGTATATGACATTTTGGTTATTGATAAATGTTATAATTATATGAGTATATGAGTTATGACATTTGAGCTATGATGCTATATTAAAATTCCAATTGTGAATTAGTGATTTGAGTTGGCATATGAATTATGTGCTAAGAACAAAAGTGATTAAAAGTGAATGTTTATTAAATGTTTTAAGCATGTGAAATTAGAAATGAACTGGTTATTTGTAAAAGTATGTGTTATGTGGGTTTATGTGCAAGTTAAATTTGATGTTTTACTACCTCACCCCCTTATTAGTGAAAGGTTTATAATAGAATCTGTAAAATTTGAGTTAAATAAACTCATGAGTGTAGAGTTACAGAAGTCCGAGTTTGGAAGATTAATAATGTGGTCAGAAATGTGAATGAATCAGCAAATGAAGGTAGTATTAAAAGAGATATTGGATAGTTTTGAAGACTATTCAGATTATGCAAAGTCATTGTTAAAGAATAAGTTAACTTTGATTAAATGATCAATTCAGGTATGTTATCAAAAGAAAGTATCAACTGGAATCTTTTCTGAATTGATTTCTATTAGTGAAGAGATAATGTGAAAATTTTTTATGACAGAATTAGACATTGGAATAGTGTTTGGATTGTATTGATGGCTGAGTGCAGTAGTGATAATCGAGTAGTTATTATGACTTATTCTGGGTATTCTATGTGTATATTTATCTTCAAAAGTATTGGTGACTGTTTAATTACGGAAGGAATTCTTATAGTATGAGAACATTAGCTAAAGATACTAATAAATGAAAGCATCATTAGTCTATTTGGGTTATGTTCGACATTGTTCTGTCTTTCTATGGTATATTATTCCCTGTGTGAATATGTAAGTTAACGGTAATATCTGTATGATATTAATAATTTATTTCTACCGGCTATTGTTCTGTTGAATATACATGAAGATTATATTACTTTTGATACTATGGATTTCAATATTTATGAGTGACATTGTTCTTTCTGAACATTTTCTGGGATATCATCGGAATTGATATTATTTTATACAGATTGTGGTCCTCAAATATTCTGTGTAGCTTCAGGCGTTGAAATTTCACTATCCCGATTTTCTTATGATTCTATGTGATTATCTACAAGAGATCTCTATTTGATAGAGATGACTATATCTATTATAATTATAATTTCTATTATGAAATTTGGAGTACTGTAGTA
This sequence comes from Gossypium hirsutum, assembly GCF_007990345.1. Taxonomy (NCBI): domain Eukaryota; kingdom Viridiplantae; phylum Streptophyta; class Magnoliopsida; order Malvales; family Malvaceae; genus Gossypium; species Gossypium hirsutum. The sequence continues at coordinate 37,351,841 of NC_053436.1, forward strand.
CCGTTATCAGAATTATAGAATTTGTGTTTCTGCATTGGTTGCTGTTTAAACCATATTTGATTCTATTCTATGTTCAAATGCTTCATTAACAGCTGGGATAATATTTTTTTATAGAGTTGAGATATTGTCCTTAATAAGGCTTAATGATTTTTATTTGATTAAGATGACTTTAGCATAATTAAGAGTTTCGATGATTAATATATGAGATAGCCTTAATAAACTCTTTTCTAGTTCTCGTGAAAGATTTGACATCAGTAAAAGTGAAAATGAAAGAAGATCAAGATCAAATCTATATAATGATATGTCTGAAGTTAACCTTCTAATAAGAAGAAAAGATTTCTTTGAAATGATTGATTCAGTGGTTTAGTCTAATTTGAATTAATTGATTGAAAGGATGATTAGGTTATATGTCTTTGAATTTCTTCATTGGACTGGAGATAAATTCTAAAAGTATATGTGTGATTTGAGGGATAGTCTAGAAGAAGAATTTTTGTTCCTAAAGATTTGATATATAATTATATCTATCGGGACCATTCTATCTGAGAAATGTTATGGTAAATTAAAGATAATTCGATTGTTGAAGTTTTCTTTTGTACGAAGACAATATCAACCGAAATGTCGGATCTAACTCAGTCTAAGTTGGATAAAGAGTTTATGATTTTCAGTCATACGTTAATGAATGATTGAAGCGTCTAATAAAAGAGTGTGCATAAATATATTGTGATTCTATATAGTTAAAGCTACATGAAAAGGGTTATGTGACATATTCGATGATTATATGAATTTAAAATGTTTAATGTCAGAGAAAGATCCAAATTTAGGAATAGTAAAAATGGACTGAACTTTTAAAAGACCTTGAGTTAATATTTGATATTGCAGAGTGGGATCTGAACTTGGCACAGAAATATAGTTCAAATTGCCGAAAACTTTTGAGTTTGTAAGTTATAAGGGATTCAATGTAAATGGGTTTCTGATTCAGAATTTCAGATCAATGATTGGTTACTGAGAAGTTCTGAGATTGTACAACAACTGCTACAGGTAATCTCACAGTGGTAATTTGTCTGTTCGTTCGAGACTGTTTCAGAATGTGTTGATATTTGAGTAGTAATGAAATAGAATTTTGATGAACTTTGAATCGGTATTATTCTTATCATTGAAAATGATAGAGTGATATGAATTATTATTAACTGCTTGAAGAAATCTCTCTACATGTATGGATTTTCTCTTTCGATAAAACAATTGAGTCATCCGTTCCTGTGTTGATAAGTCTACACCTACTGCCAATCATCATTCTTTTGGATTGAGATCTGAAACTCATATTGTGATTCGGAGAGAAATTACAGTAATTTGTGAGTATGAGATTGAATTGAAATCGGGAAACGCAATTCAAATTCTCAAAAATATTTATTTGATATTGTGTTTAAGAGTTTGAAAACAATAAAGAAAGACTATTGTATGGTTGCAATTACCAAACTCCATTGTTTCGAGATCGAACTTTGTTAGAAAATGATCCATGGAATTAATTTCATCAGAGAAATTGAGCAGAAAATGAAAGTAATTCAATACAACTACAAGCAATTTCAACTTGATATGACGTATAGTAGAAGACAGATCAGAATCTTAATTGTGAGATTTAAGAGATTTGAAATCCGAAGCTATGTAAAATTTTGAAATGTATTGTGTGGAAGAAAATCCTTAATACTTTCTGGTAAGATTTTCGGGGATGAAAATCCCTAAGGGGGAGAATTGTAACAGCCCAATTTTGACCCTATTCGGAACAGTGGTTTTGGGACCACAAGTTCGAGTCAACAAAATATTTTAATATTATTTTCTGTGTTTATTTTGTGTGAATTTTCATGTGTGAAATTTTCGTGAATTAATTTTGTTTTTTGAGTGCTCGATTAAATAAAAGGGCTAAATCGCGTAAAATAAAAATTTGAAGGTTAAATGTGAAAGTGCCTAATTGTTGTTGTCTTTATAATATGAAGCATTTATAATGCATTTAAACCATAATTATACGTAGTGGACGGTTGTAACCTTATGATATAATGGTTTCATAATTATAATAAAGGTTAAATATGTAAGTTAAATAATAGTTAATATATGTTATAATATAAAATAAAATACAAAAGCCATGCATCATTCTTCTTTAAGTGCCGAAACTTCAAATAAAAAGAAAGAAAAAGAGTCTGAGACATTCGGCCATTTGAAAGCTAAAGCACGGTATGTTTTATTTTCTGTTTTTGATAATTTTTACATTTTTGAGATCGTTGCTTCGAATACTACCCGATCCATGCTTCAATTTCTAATTTTGATGAATATTTTAAGTTATGCCATTGATGAATAATTTTGTTTTGTGATGTTTTATGATGAATTATTGAAGATATGTTTTGGGTTAATATATTTTGTATTGGAAATTTTGATGAATTTGAGTAATTAGGGCTAAATTGCAAAATAATAAATTGAGGGACTAAAATGTGAAATAAATGAATTGTGTGGGCTTGTATGGGCATAATGAAGATTCGGCTAAAGCTTGATATGTGTAAATTTTGTATGTTTTGTGTTTTATGCAAATTGGACTAAATTGTAAAAAGTATGAAATGTCAGGGTAAAATAGTACTTTGCCCATTTATGTGTTTTTGGACTAAATTGAATGAAATTATATTGAATTAGTTTATTTTGAATACATTTAGATCAAGAACCAAAGAAATCGGATTTCGATCGGAGGAAAACTAAAATCATTGATTAATTGTCCTGTTCCGATTACCGTTGTCCGAGGTAAGTTTATAAGCAAATAAACGTAGTTATTTTTTTAAAATAAAAATAAGTTACATGTGCTAAATTGATATATTGGTGAATGTATAAATAATAGCCAAATATGTGTACACTTGGGAATTATGTTTACGATTCGATTCAACCAAGATTCGACGTTCGAAAAGCCCCATACGAACCTTAGGAATAGCTAGGATACATATGTCATGACATAGGATTTCCAATATGTGTCATAATGTAAGACCACGTCTGGGATGTTGGCATCGATATGTGATTTCGAGGAAGACATGTCTAGGACATCGGCATTTTAATTGTGATTCGTGTAAGACCCTGTCTGGGACAGTGGCATCGACATGTGATTACATGTAAGACCAGGTCTGGGACGCTGGCATTGTACGATATGTGTTATAATCCGAGTATCCTTTTTAATTCTGAATGATTCAACAGGCAAGGATAAGTTACGAATGAATGTGGAAACAAGTTAAAGTGAACAGGCATGTGACAATTTATTACCTTTTCGGAAATGAGGTAAGTTGATTATTTGATATGTGAATACAAGTTATAAATGACGTTAATGGTAGTGATTGTGTATATGAAAATCTATATGTGGATTAATGTATAAGTATATGATATTAATGTTTGATTTTTTAGCTTATATTTGGCCCAATCTTACATGAGGAATAAATTGAAATGTGAAATTCATATTGATATTGATATTAAAGGATTTATGTGCATTTGATTAGTAGGTATTTGAAATGTGAACCTTAAACGTGTTTATAGGGAAGTATATATATATTCGACAAAATAAAGTCTATGTGATATTAAACATGTTAATGAATCAATGTGTGTTTGGAAATGTTATAATTTATGTATAGATAAATGTTTGGTAATTAAATTTCATAAGTATGGCTTGGTTATGCCTTAATAGATTATCAATGCCATTGAAATAATATTTGAATTAAGAATTGAGCTATGAATGAAGTGAATGAAACCATATGTTTAAGTATATGATTGGTCATATTTGATTTAATGATATATATATGTATGATATGGCAATGTGAATTTCATACTTATGCCAAAGTTTATATTTGCATTTGTCTATATGGTAATTGAATGTGAAATTATGACTAGGGAAATGTGAATTGTATAAATGTATTATGATAGTATGTATTCGGTCAAGTGAAATTTTTATTGATATTGTGTATGAAAGATGATTTTGGATAAAGAACGGATGCATATTTGGACAAAACTTAATACATGTTTATTTATATGTGGATATTTGAATTTACAAGTATGGTTTGGTTATGTCTTATTAAATTATTATTGTTATTGAGTTAATATTTGCTTATGACTTATTAAGCTAAGATAGCTTACTCTATGTATGTATTTCTACTTCTATTTATAGATTTTGGAGACCAGTTACAGGCTCGGGGTGTAACACCCCAAACCCGGCCTAGACATTATGGCTGAATCTGGCGTGTCACATTGAAGTGTTTTAGCGAAAACCTTGTTTTCATTGAAAACCCTTCCTTGAAAAAAATATGAAACCTTAACAAACTTATTAAACTCACTTTTCAATCACAAAAACATGTTTATAACATATGATTTTATGAAAACCTATGGAAACCTGTCATTTTTGAAATTTGGTTGCGAAAATGTAGTATATAAAAAAAACTAAGGTTTAGAAAATCCATTTTCAACTTATCGTAATTACAACGCATAAAATAATAATCGAAATAATAACAAAAAGGAAGCCTTATTACATTCCGGTCCGAAAAGTGCTTAATAAAATAAAGAACTTATATGCTTTTAAAAGAGAAACAAGTCCAAGTTGTCTTGCTAACTGGCCACCCAGAGTCCCTCCAAACATCGAAACTTCTACTAAGCATCACCTGAAAATAAAATAAAAGAGGGGGTGAGTTTTCGCAAACTTAGTGTGTACAACCCTCAATGAGCAACAATCATTCAATATTCACCACACATCAAACATGTAATGTAATGCGGTGCAATCCCATCCCAATAATCCATCCGCTACACACTAGCTCCGTCCCCCAATACACATCATGTGGGGATATAACTATCGACCCACCCAACCGATACACATCCATGGTAGCCCGGTTGCGGAACCACCTTCATTTATACATTGGGCTTAAAAGCCGTTGGTGGATCCACGATTGTCAAGCAACCATGTGATCCTCATATACTTCCTCCGTTCCATATTTCCCAACCCATATGCAACCTAAGCAGAATATCATATGTATGCAGCAGATATGCACGTCATATCCATAAAACTTACATTCAACACACAGGGGTATTTTGGTCATCTTCGCCCTTAGGGGCATTTCAGTAATTTTTCCATTATTACGGTTTTCACTTACCTTGGCCTGTTAACAAATCCTGTGAGCTAAGATGAACAAATACTATGCACCAGGTAGGACTCCAGAGAAGAGGAGGTGGGTCATTAAGACGCTTAAGTACCAAGCTTTCTCTAGATCTAATCCTAGACATGCATATACCCGTTGCCACACCTTAACCCTATGACTTGTCTACGATCGCATTAAATTAATTAAGTTTTATGTAGTCATCATATACTATACCCAAAACCCCTTACAAAGCCCAGACAAATTCACATACCTGTATATGGCCCACTAGTCCCAATTATATTCACATGGCCCATTAGGCCCAAATCACATTTATGTGGCCCATTAGGCCCAAATCACATTATATTCATGCTCATATACGAATTTCTATCACATAGCATTAATGATCAATTCTTGGCCTATTATGGGCTCAACAGCCCATCGGGCCCATTAAGCCTATTCTGGCCTAGTTGGCCAATTCACAGCCCAAGTCCATGGAGTTGCCCATGGGCCTCAGATAACCTATCGGTTTTTTCCTCACGAGTGTTCGCGCACTCGCAAGACTACCGTAGCCAAACTTTTGGCTTTTCGGCATTTTGGCTTTTACCGATCTACTTGTGTGTGCAATGTATGTACACACCTAGTAAGCAAGCATGCTGCAATTCCCTTAGTCACCAACCTACAAACGATATCACCCTTCAATTAACCGTATGCTTAATACATATTTTACCCAAAAATCAAAACCTCACCTTAACCTTATCCTAAACACCAATCCCTAATAGCTTTTCCTTGATCACGTACTCCTTAAATCTGCATTAATCTTGCTCATTAAAACAAAATACTAGGGGACTAGCATCCAACATAATTCACCCCCTTATCTCACTTAAGACCATTCGGCCAACCTTAGCCAATAAGAGAGGAATACTTACCAAAACTGCAAAACACCTAAGGAGCAATTCGGTAGAGAGCTAAAACCCGAGATCCGATACTAATTCCCTACCAAAGTTGATTAAAAAGAGTGAGGGAGGGGAGTAATTTGTATTAACAATTACTAGCCTAAAAAGAGATAAGGTACTTACCCCAAAAGAGTAATTGGCCCAAGGGAGATTCGACTTTTCAGCTTTCAAACTAATATGGTGAATAAGGTTTATTTGGCACAAATTAAAGAAGAAGGGTAGAAGAAGGAATCGGCTAACCCAAAGGGTAAATCAAAAGAGATCTGAGGAGAGAAAGGATGGCAAAAGAATCTGCTAGCAAAGATGGAAAAGCCAATCGACACTAAAAAAATGAAGAATTTGGCATTAGCCTAGGATCCCAAACTCAGTACATATTTATAGCCTCTAGCCAAATTGCCTGACCCTCAATTCCCAATTCAGTTCCATCACTTCCCCCTTCTCATCTCCTCGTTTTTCTTCCTGATAACTCCCCAATCTATTTCCTAAATTTTCTCTTCTGAACACTTCCCTTAGAGTCCAGCTTCACGCCACTTCCAACCTTCTAGAAAGACAAAATTAAACTCCTAAAAAATACTAAGCTAGGATTTGAAGCTTGGATCTCCTTGCTAGCCACTAACGCCACCTCCCTACACCCTAAGTTGCGTCACTTAGCCACTCCTCCACAAAGGCTTTTTTTATGCCATTTTCCCCTATCTTTATTTAAAAGCCCAACTACTCCCAACCCTGATTCTTTTAATAATTAAATTAAAATTCCTTCACCACAAAACTCGAACCCAGAACGTCTCCAACAAACCTAAACACTTCAAATTCCTTAAAACCTTAAAGCCAACATGTCTTTTGTCATTTTCTTGCTCACTTAAAAATTTTATGAAACCCAAAGCCCAAAGCCCAATTCATCTAAGCCCAAAATTCGGGGCGTTACATGGGGATCGTCAGTGAAGTCTATCACACTATAGATTGCTTTCGGTACTTTTAAAAGTTGAATTAGAAACCTATGGTGTGTATAGGCTATACTACTTTTTGAATATGGTTGAAGTTGCATATATATATATGTATAAGCCATGCGAAAATGGCTTGTCTATTTTGTTAATCTTGGAATTTATGCTTTGGCTTGATGATTATGTTTGGTTGTGGTTTTGGTTGATTTGGTTTGGTATATATAAATATGGTTATGTTTGATATTTTACTCATGAGTTTATTGATTCAAATATGTCTTGTATTTGATTTTATTGAGAAATGGGATTTTGTGCATATATGGCTAAAACTTTGGTTTTATAATCATAGGTATAAAATTTGATTCATAGTGTACTTTCATTGAATAGCCGAATATAAAATGACTTAATATGGTCTTGTGATTTGGAAAAAGTATAATTCTTATATGTATTTTAAAGCATATGAATTTAACTTGTTTATATTAGGCAATTGTATTTAGGTTTTGACAATTTGAATAGTAAATTTGGATGTTTTATTGTGTGTTTTCAAATTAAGGTAGTTTATTAATATTTTTTTTTCACGTAAGAGATATATGTTTAAGACATGATATTTATATATAATGCATGTGTTAGCTTATTAAAATTCTTTCATTAAGTAAAGAAATGGATAAGAATTATGTTGGTAAATTAATCACGATTTGGTATTTATATATATATTTACATATAAGTGATGTCAGATTTTTCTGAAGATTATTCTGAATATGTGATGTCATTGTTAAGGAAGAAGTTATTCATGTGTAAACGACTTATCCAGATATGATATTTACAGAATGGATTAGCTAAAAAATTTTCTGAATTGACTCTTTTAGTGAACTGAATAATGTATGACTATTGATGACTTAATTAGTCAGTAGAATAGTGATGAAATTGCAAAGATATTTGAATACAGCTGTTATAATCAGGAATATTATAGCAATATCTTCTGGGTACTCTATAAGTTCTGTTATTCTCAAAGGCATATGAAATTTTGCATGTTCAAGTACAATATTTATCGTATTGAAAGGCTGGCTAATTATAGTAGATGGAATTATTGAAAGTCTGGTTGATTGATGAGCGGTATTGCTCTATTTTTCTTGGGTTTCTAATTTATCATGATTGATACAAGATCTGATGATAAAGTTCATATGATATCATTTTCTACTTCTACTGAATGAAGCCCTGAATTGCGAATATGCAAGTTTTATTATCTTTATCACAGTTGTTTCTACTAAGTATGCCTAATATTACTCTTCTGAATTTTCTCTAAGATATCATCAATCTCTTTATTATGTAAACATGGGTTACTTGTGAAGGATATTCTTTGATCGAAGGTAATTACATTTATTATCGTTATAAATATTGACTCGATCATGAGGTATGGTGATGGAGATCACATATCATAGAAACTGTATTACTGTATTGGTTATTATTGGGACCACTTTCGGTTTCCCTCTTTTATGTTGAGGTGTACTATTGATGTTGAAGTGTTACTTTATCTATACAGCTTGTAACACCCCTATCCCGTAACCGTCACCGGAATAGGTAAGGGGCATTATCGGACTTGTAAATCATGTCAGAACAGTAAAATTTTGAACTTTTTCTTGAAATAAAGATCATTCATTTAAATAAGTACTACGCACAGCCAGGGATAAAATTTAAACTCCTCTAAGTAAACATTCAAAAGATGCCATTTTCGCATGGCTTATATACATTAACCAAAATATCCTCTCACTACTAGTCTATTCTATACATGCCATAAGATAATCCAAAACGTAGCAGTACCAAACAATGGATAGTGATAGTGTGACTAGTTGCTGATGATCCCCGAGCCTGTAGCTTCCAAATGAGATCTATAAAACAGAGGAAACAAAGTACACGGAGTAAGCATTACAATGCTTAGTAAGTTTTAAGCAGTGTCAACAGATAACAATCAAATTATAACATAGTTGTTCGTATTTTTATTTCACTCTTCCTTCGGGCATACCATCCCTTTACCGAATATGCACATCTCATCATATATAGTAGGCAGATAAATTCTCACTTGATAGTGACCTCTTATGATCATAGGTACATTACATATCTTTTTTTTTTCCTGACTTTCCACATTGACCAAATGCACAATAATCATAGAACAGTCTTATTACTTTACTCACATGTGCATCACATAACGACCTTGTGATTTAGTCTAAATCAAACTTAAATATAATCTCAACATACATACCTGACCAACTTAACGCATTGAACGTATTTATTACCAATTGTTACTGTGAAGTTGTATAATCTTACGCTTTACTTGAATCTTCAGCAAAACCTTTAGTTCAAGGCTTACCTGGACAAAATCTCCACACGTAGTCATCGGGTCTTTAGAGCTCGGATATAGTACGAGCACGAAGCTTACGGACATTAATCAGTGATAATATTCTCGCATAAAGCCTGCGGGGTTTTAACCCAGATATAGTACTGACACAAATGCCCTTCGGGACTTATCACATTTATACACTTTCACATCCATCACGTTGGCCACTCGGCCCTGTCACATATATACACTTTCACATTCATCACATCGGCCATTAGGCCTTATCACATATATACACTTTCACATTCATCACATCGGCCATTAGGCCTTATCACATATATACACTTTCATATTCATCACATCGGCTATTAGGCCTTATCACATATATACACTTTCACATTCATCACATCGGCCATTAGGCCTTATCACATATATATACACTTTCACATTCATCACATTGGCCATTCGGCCTTATTACATATATACACTTTCACATTCATCACATCGGCCATTAGGCCTTATCACATATATATACACTTTCACATTCATCACATCGGCCGTTAGGCCTTATCACATATATACACTTTCACATTCATCACATCGGCTATTAGGCCTTATTACATATATACACTTTCACATTCATCACATCGGCCATTAGGCCTTATCACATATATCTACACTTTCACATTCATCACATCGGCCATTAGGCCTTATCACATATATATACACTTTCACATTCATCACATCGGCCATTAGGCCTTATCACATATATACACTTTCACATTTATTCAAATATACTTCACATACCACATATACTATCATGTATAGACTTGGTCTTGGCCGAATCTACATCCATCACTTTCCAATGAATAATTCAATTTTACGCCATACTATCATTTCATATTCGAATACTCATAAGCTTACAATATCACGATTTAGAATTCAAGTATGGGTTTAATCAATAGCTTATGAGCAACTAAAACAAGTTTTATCCATGTTTACAACAAAATCACATATTCACTACGAGCTGTTTTCCTGAGCAATGGTCACTAAATTATTTATAACCAGAGCTACAAAACTCCAAATCACTTGCCGTTAATTTTTCCTGAATATAGACTCGTATATCTTCCATCCATAAAATTTCCAGAATTTTAGGTTTGGCCAATCAATACCAGATTTTTCTTAAAGTTTCCCCTGTTTCACTGTTTAACTAATCTGACCACTCTTCACTACGAATCAAATTTCTCATTTTACAGAATTCAAAATGTATTGTATTTGATTTCATTTGAAACTAGACTCATTAAGGAGTCTAAGCATATAAATTTTATCTTATAACCATTTTTGTACAATTTATAATGATTTTCTAAATACAGAATAGGGGATTTTGGAGTCATTCTGACACCGTCTCACACAACTTTAAATATCTCTTTATAGGAAATTTCTTTGCTCACAAGGTCTCTTTTATAAGAAAATAGACTAATTAAGCCTTGATTACATATTTTATTCAGCCTATAATTCCACACCAACAATTTATAGTGATTTTCTAAAATCACGTTACTGCTGCTATCCAAAGCAAATTATTACAATTTGCTCTTAAATTTCCAAGTCCAAACACATATGAACTTACCATTTGAGTTTAAGACATATCATGGCCACATCATATCTTATTAAATCAACTCATTATGTCCTATTATGATTTAATTTACTCAACGTTTAATCACTTAAAACTTACCTCGGATGTTGTCGAACGATTTCGGCGGCTATTCGATCACTTTTTCCTTTCCTTTATCCAACTTTGGTCCTCTAAGCTCTTGAGCTAATTCAAACAAATTTAACTTATTAAAGTCTCATTATGCTAGCTTATGGCCGAATATGACAATGAATTTGATAGGTCATATGGCCACCTTTAGCTCAAATACAAAATGGTCATACGCATTTTTAATCACATTAAGCAATTTAGTACAATTAATCAAACATTTCCTCATGTGCACCTTTATGACCAAATACACACATCATTAACCTAATATCAATTAACTAAGCACTTAACAAATTCTCCTTGAGCCGATTGTCTAAGTCAAGATAGGATCATCATTATGCTTACCTATATCCGAATGTACAACATCAATCTATGCATTCATTCGTGTGGCCGAACATGCATGTCTATGTTGAGGCCGATTGCATACTTAATACATTCTACAAGTATGGTCACTTGTATTGACCAAATACCATTTTGTTTCAAGTTCAAAACTTGGCTAATACACATATATGCACTATTAAAACATCCTCTCCATTCCATCAATTCAACACATGCATTACTCATTAATAAACAAAATTATATTCGGCCTTAGCACACCTCTTGCTGGCTGAATTTTTTTCTCCATCTAGCAACATTTTATGTACTATGCCGAACCAAAAAGATCAAACACCTAGCTTAATCATTTCCAAAACACTTAACCGGCCTTTGACCAAGACTTTAAACAAAGTCTATGTTCGGCTATCACACATATGGGCATTATTAGTTCAAAGTTTTAACAAGATTAATTTCTCTGATCTTAACCTAAATGACAACCCCCATTGTTCATCTAGATTTAGCATGAAACAAACACCAACCAAGAAAACAACACCCATGGCCGAGTATCATCTTCATCACATAGCAAGATTTAAACCATAGGCTAGGTAGAACTCAAACTAACATAAAAAATATGCATGAATCTCATGGAACAACATCAAACTTACCTTAACCTAGCTACAAGCATGGCCGAATCTCTTCAACATTTCCTCCTCCTAAACACCAACCAACCGAACATGAAGCAAGAAAATCCTCTTCTTCTTCCTTCCTCCTTAGAATTTTCGGCCAAAAGAAATGTTAAAGGATGGACACTTTTTTTTTCTTTGTTTTCATCCTACTAACACTAATATTTTATTGCCCATGCCCTTTATTTTATTAATCCTTACATAATGCACTACCCCAACATGTTTATGACATGTTTTTAGCCATAACATCTTGTCCACCCATGCTCTTTATTTTATTAATCCTTACATAATGCACTACCCCAACATGTTTATGACATGTTTTTAGCCATAACATCTTGTCCACCCATGCTCATGGCCGGCCACTACATATTAGGGGGGAAAAATTGACATGCAAGTCCTCCCTTTCGATTACATGCACTATTAGGTCCTTGTAGATTAGCCTATCACATTTCAAAAATGTCACCCATAAGTCCTTTTGACTAAATTCACATGCAATTTACTAAATCGAAGCCTAAAACTTTCACACCTTCATAATCACATATTTTAGACAATAAATATCACATTCAAATAATTTGGTGACTCGGTTTAGCGGTCCTGAAACCGCTTTCTGACTAGGGTCACTTTAGGGGTGTCACACAGCTGAAATGTCAGTCATATTATTGCACAATGGTTTAAAATTTATATGATGGTTGTGGCTTTTGAAAAAGCTCAAAGCTTCAATGATAATAATTGAAACAGCTACATTGATGACCCAGTTATTACATAAAATAGGTAAGATTTGAATGGATCGATAAATATCAGTAAAGTTTTCACCAGTTAGAAGCCTTGTTGATTGAAGTATTAATTCTGGTTCAGCCTAAATTAGGTAAGGAGTTCATTATTACAAAGATGTATTATTGAATGGGATTAGATTATATTTTGAGGCAGTAAGGAAAGGTAATAGTCTTTACTTTCAAACAGTTAAAAACCACAAGGAAAGAATTACTCGATACATGACCTAGAATTATCGGCTATTATTTTCGTATTGAAATCTAACAACATTACTTGTTTGGTGAAAAATGTCATATATTCACCGATTATAAAAGTTTGAAGTATCTGATGTTGCTAAAAGATTTGAATCTGAGATAGCGTATATGGTTTGAATGTTGAAAGATTATGATTTGATAATTGAATATCACTCGGAAAGAGCGAATGTGGTTACAGATATTCTGAGTAGAAAATCTATGTATACTTTGCAAGCCATGGATTTCGATTATGATTGTCTGATAATAGCTCAATTTTAGCTGAGTGTAGAGCTAAACCAATGATTTTACGACAAATCAGTAAAACTTAGAAAATTAATAATGAATTGTAAGTTGAATAAATACAATGTGAAATAATTTCTGATTTAGAATTTTAGAATAGATCTGATAAATGTCTGTTATTCAGAGATAGAGTTTGTGTATGAAAGAATTTGGAGTTTATACAGAAAATTTTATATGAATGATCATAGTGGTACTATGTCTATTTATCTGGGGAATTATAAAATGTATAATGATTTGAAAAAAATGTATTAGTAGCTCAGAATGAAATGTGGTATTTCTAAATCTGTGTTTAAATGTTGTATGTATGAGCAAGATAAGTATGAAACTTACAGGATGATTATAGCTAGCGTGTAACGCCCCAAATTTTTGTAGTTTCAGCTTTTGTAAGTGTTGGGCTTGGAAGAGTCTGAATCTGTGTTTCGATTTATTTTTGGTTTTTTTATTATTATTAGTGAATAAAGCCTGACTTGAGGTTAGTGGGATTATAATGAATTATGGGTAAAAACTTAACAGAATGGGCCTACTAGTTTAGTGGTTAAGTGGCAAGGGAATACACTTAGAGTCAAGGGTTCGATTCCTTGCAATAGCGATGAGATTATTTTTGCTGTAAGTTCCATTTAAGAGTTGGGTTTTATTAAAATTCTGCGTTGTGGGCTCTAGGGAAGAATTAGGGTTTTCTTATTTTCTTCTGGTTGACAAAATAGTTTATCTGCCATTTCTTCCTCTTCCAAACCTTTGCTACCAAAATTCTTTTCTTTTTTTTCTTTTTCCTTCTTCTCCTTTTTTCTTCTCCTTTGATTTCCCGTTCTCTTCCGTTTAGCTGTGACATTTGTTAGTGGTTCTGACAATTTGGTAAGTAACGTTTAAACAAAGTTACGAGATTTTGGTTGGAGAATATTTAAAAGGATTCTGGTTGCTATTTAGGGATTAATCAAGGTTTGGTAGATCAGTAATCAAATTCTTGGCAGCGAGGAAACACCGTTCTTCGTCAAGGGTAAGTAGATATCGTGTTTTGGGATTTGTCCATTCTTATGTAAGTCGATTTAAGTGACTGATTTGGGCTCGGTATTGTCAATCTTAGGCTTTGGAGTGCTTGTGGTTGGATTAGCAGAGGAAAGGAATCAGGTGTGTACACCGATCGTGTAGAAAATAAGTTTCGGCGAAAGCCAAAAAGTGGTCTGTTGAAACCACACAGGAGAGTGGTTTGCCCGTACGGTAGCCTGGGACGTGAGACACGAGTGTGTGACTGACTAGCCAGGCCATGCGCGCGCCACATGGGCGTGAAAGACACTGGCGTGTGAGGCTGACGAGGCAATGTGCTAGGCACGAGGTCGACAAATTGGGTCGTGTAGGCTGCACGGGGGTGTGGATGACCCACACGGGCGTGTGGGACTTTGGGCCAGGCTGTGTGATCTACATTGGCAAAGCCAAGTTGGGCCGTGTGGGCTACACAGGCGTGTGGACCCACACGGACAGGGCACACGGGCGTGTGCGCCCAATTAATTTGAAATGTTCTGTAAGGTTGCACAGGTTGCCTAAGTCGACTGTGACGTAATTGTAGGGGCGATAAGCGTTACTTAAACCCCATACTCTGATTGATTACTGAATTGTGTGCAAAAGAATGTTATTGTAAGCATGTGTATCTATCTGACTCCGTATATCCGTTTTGCCATGATTTTGATAAGATCTGATATTTGTATATAAGCATGTCATGGTATGTATGTTGCTTTGCATTAGGTTGGGATTGTTGTGAAGAGAAGAAAGTCTGAGAGGCGATTAGGCTGTTATCTGGCAGCTACGCTGCAATATCTATTATGTACTATTTTACGGTACCTTTTGGTGTGTAGGGTTGGATGAGTTGATTATATCCCCATACTTGGTGTGTAGGGTTTGGTGGGTCGATTCTATCCCCACATGGTGTGTTGGGTTGGTCGAAGATGCTGTGCAGGGTTGGTGGGCATGTTTTCTGCTATCTGATTTGTTATGCATGTGATACCCATATGGCTAAGGCCGAACTATCTGTATCTTATTATCTGTTTGTATGCATGTTGTTTGTGGGGATGTACACATTGAGTTTGCGAAAACTCGCACCTTTGTTTATTTTTCTGTCAGGTAATCCTCAGTAGTAGATGGATCGGTCAACGGAGGGCTTGATGGTGACCACTGTTGGACATTTATGGATTTTTGAGTAACATTCTATTTGTCTACTTTATTTTAAATATTTATTTTTGGGATTAAAATGTCTTTGAACTTGAACTATTTTTAAGTTTATTTCAGGGTTTTAAACTATTAAGTTATTGATTAATGAATTAATGATGCTTTAGCTTTCGCGACAATGAAATGTGTTCACCTAATAATCGGTTTGAAGATTTCACAACTTAAGTAATGACAATGAACTGAACAATTTTTCACTTGCTAAGATTTTTTAAAAACACTTTCATGCGACGCCACCAGATTCGGCCATAACGTCTAGGCCAGGTTTGGGGTATTACATTTAGTGGTATCAAAGCCAGGTTTGCAAAAATTCGACTATAATTTGGGCAGTAAAAAGAATGGGTTTTGGAAAGTAAGTGGTAAAGTAATTTTAAATATTTTTGATAAATAAGTGGTTCACCGAGTTTCCAGCGCCGGTCCTATAAGTTCTATGAAACTCTGATAAGTACTATTTGAAAATATGCTTATACTGAAATTTATCTGTATCTTTCTGAAATACTATGTATATATTGTGAGACCTTTATAAGTAGTACTTTACTAACACACTTTAGGTAGTGTAAACTGGAAACCATAGTGAGCCTATTACTCGCGATAACTGATTCTAAAACTCTGATACGGTTCTGTATAAAATATCTGCTAAATAATTATCAGAACTATAAATTGATATGCATAAAATTTCTAAATATAGATTAATTCGATAGTTGCGATAAGCACGTTTGGTACTCGTAGACGGGGTACTAGGGGCCGAGGTAGAGGCCAAAAAGGGATTCAAGCTGAGTCCTTCACATCTGATACGATCCCTAATCTGGAAACTAGCGTGACGCTGATGTCACCTGTTACTAAGACTAGTGCTGAGTCTCAGGACTGTGCAGCTGGGGATGATGCACTGTCCCTGGCCATGCTGCGAATTTTGGAGAGGGTCGTTGGGGCTAATATTGGATCTGGAGGCCATGGGTCAGTTACGGAACGACTCCAGTCGAATAGGGCTGAGATATTTAGGGGCATCGTTAGAGTTGCTCTGACTGTGGCCGAGTATCGGATGGAGGCCACAGAGCGCATAATGGATGATCTAGATTTTACTGATGAGCAGAAGCTCAAGGGGGCTGTGTCTCTGCTTCGCGATGAGGCATACCAGTGGTGGTTGACCGTTAAGGAGGGTACTCAACCTGATAGGTTAACTTGGGATTTGTTTAAGACCACCTATCAGAGTAAGTATGTGGGAGCTAGCTACATTGACGCTCGGCGATGTGAGTTTTTCAATCTCACACAGGGAGACCGTTCAGTGGCCGAGTGTGAGGCTGAATTTCTGAGGCTGAGTCGCTATGCGAGGGGCATGGTGACGAATGAGTATGAGCGCTGTGTTCAATTTGAGGATGGTCTTCGTGATAGTCTGCGAGTTCTGATAGCTCCTCAGAGAGAGCGAGATTTCTCAGTCTTGGTTGAGAAGGCCAAGATAGCCGAGTAGGTGAAGCGCTCTGCGCGCCAAAATCGTAAGAAAGGGAAAGTTAAGAGGGATTCTAAGTCTACAGGTTCTGGGATGAGGCCTAAGAAAAAAGCCAGGGTTGACGAGTCTGTTAGAGTTGGGCCTACTCTTGCATCTGTGGGGTGGCAATCTGTCAGCTATATAATAGACGTCATCCAGGTGAGTGTTGGAGATCTACTAGCACTTGTTTGAGGTGTGGATCGATTGAGCATCGAGTTAAGGATTGTCCACTTAGGGGTAATCAGGTGCAAGCTTCGGTTGTTGAGACTGCGCAGCCACCGAGAGGAGTACAACAGCCACCTAGGGGCCGAGGATAGGCTGAGGGTGGTAGCGGTATGGGTCAAGGTCAGAGAGCTCCTGGTAGGGGTGCTGGGCCGACTAAGGCAAGGCAGCCTGCACTTATCTATGCTGCATGTCGTGTGAGGATGGAAATGCTTTTGACGTTATCACGGGTACGTTTTTTTATTCTTAATGTATCTTATGTCGTACTGATAGACGTAGGCTCTACGCATTCTTATGTTGCATGTTCTGTGTTTGAGACCTTAAGGATTTCGCATGAGAGTACTTCTAGTGAGATTTTCGTGGTGAGTCCGTTGGGGCAGAGCATTAGGGTTAGTAAGCTATTCAGGGATGTTTCGTTGGAAGTCCAAGGGACAATATTTTTGGCTGATCTGATGGAACTTCTGTTTGGGGAGTTCGTCTTAATTCTTGGTATGGGCTAGTTGGTGAAGCATCGTGTAAGTTTGGATTGTGCTGAAAAGAGGGTGGTTCTGAGGACTGAGGAGGATAATGAGGTAGTCGTGATTGGAGAACGATGGGATTATCTGAGCAATATGGTATTTGCGTTGGTAGCAGAGAAGCTGGTGAGGAAAGGATGTGATGCATACTTGGCCTACATCAGTGTTTCTGATTCTGTGGACTATTTGGTTAAGGACATCCGTACTGTGAAGGATTTTCCAGATGTTTTTCCAGAGGAATTACTAGGATTGTCTCCGAGTCATGAGGTAGATTTTGGGATAGAGTTAATTCCCGGTACAGCTCCATTGTCAATCACCCCTTATTGAATGGCACCGAAGGAGCTAGCAGAACTGAAGGCTTAAGTCAAGAGCTGTTAGATCGTGGGTTTATTCTTTCTAGTGTGTCTCCATGGGGAGCATCGATTTTGTTCATAAAGAAAAAGGACGGTATGATGAGGATGAGCATCGACTATAGTTAGTTGAATAAGTTGACAATTAAGAATAAATACCCACTTCCGAGGATAGACGATTAATTCAATCGATTCAGAGGGGCTTCTATGTTCTCCAAAATCGATCTGCGATCAGGATATCATCAGTTAAGAGTAAATGTGGCCGATTTGCATAAGACAACATTTAGGAGTCGGTATGGACATTACGAGTTCCTAGTAATGCCTTTTGGGTTGACTAATGCACCAGCGGTGTTCATGGATCCGATGACTCAAGTTTTCCAACACTACTTATATCAGTTTGTGGTAGTGTTCATCGACGACATCTTGGTATACTCTAGGACGGAGGATGAGCACGATAGGCATCTGCGGGTGGTTCTGCAGATTCTTCGGGAGAAACAGCTATATGCAAAGTTTAGTAAGTGTAGATTTTGGCTTCGAGAAGTGACATTTTTGGGACTTGTAGTTTCTGCAGAGGGGATTAGAGTGGATCCTTGTAAGGTTAAGTTTGTGTTGGATTGGAAATAGCCGAAGAGTGTGTCGGAAGATCGTAGTTTTTTAGGTCTGGCAGGTTATTACCGATGCTTCATAGAATGGTTCTCGTTGATCGCAGCGTCATTGACTAAGTTACTGCGTAAGGGAATTTCCTTTGTTTGGAAGGACGCTCAGCAGGAGAGCTTGAGAAGCTCAAGACAGTCTTGACTTAGGCTCTAGTTCTGATACAACCTAATTCTGGCAAGGATTTCGTGGTTTACAGTGATGTGTCACATGTGGGTTTGGGTTACGTCTTGATGTAGGATGGTAAAGTGGTCGCGTATGCATCTCGTCAGCTTAAGACTCACAAGGCTAATTATTCGACGCGTGATTTTGAATTGGCAGCGGTGGCTTTTTCTCTTAAGATCTGGAGGCATTACTTGTGTGGTGAAAAGTGTACCATCTACACTGATCATAAGTGCCTCAAGTATCTCCTCACTCAGAAGGAGTTAAATCTTAAACAGCGTCGCTTGGTGGAGCTACTTAAGGATTATGATTGCGTTATCGAGTACCATCCGGGTAAAGCCAATATGGTGGCAGATGCGTTAAGTCATAGGGTGATGACTGACTTAAGGGCGATGTTTGCTCGATTGAGTCTTTATGACAATGGGAGTCTTCTGGCTGAGTTGCCGGTTAAACCGACGTGGTTGGATCAGATTAAGGATAAGCAGTTGGGAGATAAGCCTCTTGAGTTGTGATTCCATCAGGTTGAGGCTAGAACAACCACTGATTTTAGGATTGATAGTGATGGGGTGTTGCATTTCCGAGATAGGATCTGTGTACCTAATGATGAGGATTTGAGGTTATCGATTCTGAGAGAGGCGTATAGTAGCCCTTACGCTATGCATCCTGAGGGCATCAAAATGTATAGGGATCTTCGAAAGTTGTACTGGTGGCTAGGGTTGAAACGTGAGGTGACAGACTTTGTTACTAGTTGTTTGACTTACCAGCAGGTTAAGGCTGAGTATCAGTTACCTTCGAGTTTGCTTCAGCCAGTAAGGATAATGATGTGGAAATGGGAGCAAGTAACAATGGACTTCGTTAGTGGGTTGCCTCTAGCACCCACTAAGAAGGATTTTTTGTGGGTCGTCATGGATCGATTGACCAAGTCTGTACATTTCATTCCTGTTAGGACGGACTTCTCCTTGCAAAAGCTGGCTAAGCTCTACATTTCCAAGATAGTGAGGTTGCATGGGGTTCCTGTTTCGATCATCTCCGATAGGGATTCTCGTTTTACGTCTCGGTTTTGGCAGAAACTTCATGAAGCTTTGGGTTCTCATCTAGATTTCAATATTGCTTTTCATCCTCAGACAGATGGTCAGTCAGAGAGGGTGATTTAGATATTGGAGGATATGTTGAGGGGTTGTGTCATGGATTTCCGTGATAGTTAGAAGGAGTACATGCCCTTGGCAGAGTTTGTTTACAATAACAGCTATCAATCTAGTATTTAGATCGCACCGTACGAGGCACTTTATGGTCGTAAGTGATGCACTCCTTTGTACTGGACTAAGTTAGGTGAGCGACGTATTCTGGGTCCAGAGTTAGTATCAGAGACTGAGGATAAGGTCCACGTAATTTGTGATTGGCTGAAAGCGGCTTCTGATAGACATAAGTCCTATACAGATTCAAAAAGGAAAGACATCGATTATTCTATGGGAGACATGGTTTTTCTTAAGGTCTCGCCATGGAAGAAGGTTCTGAGGTTCGGTCGTAATGGCAAGTTGAGTCCTCGATTTATTGGGCCGTATCAGATTTTGAAGCGAGTGGGACCAGTCGCATATTAGTTGAAGCTTCCTCCAGAGTTGTATCGAATGTATGACGTATTTCACCTGTCAATGTTGAGACGCTATCGCTCTGATCCTACTCACATTGTGCCTATGGAGGAGATTGAGGTTAGACAGGATCTGACGTTTGAGGAGGAGCCAGTTTAGGTTTTAGATCGCGACGTTAATATTCTGCGTAGGAAATCTATTCCCTTAGTGAAGGTGTTGTGGAGGAATCATAGCACTGAGGAGGCTACTTGGGAGCCAGAGGATTCGATGCGTCAGCAGTATCCTCACCTTTTCTGATCAGGAAAAATTCAAAGACGAAATTTCTTTGAGGGGGTAGAGTTGTAACGACCCAAATTTTTGTAGTTTCGGCTTTTGTAAGTGTTGGGCTTGGAAGTGTTTGAATCTGTGTTTCGAGTTATTTTTAGTTTTTTTATTATTAGTGAATAAAGCCTGACTTGAGGTCAGTGGGCTTATAATGAATTATGGGTAAAAACTTAATAGAATGGGCCTGCTAGTCTAGTGGTTAAGTGGCAAGGGAATACGCTTAGGGTCAGGGGTTCGATTCCATGCAGTGGCGATGGGATTATCGTAACAAAGGGAAAGTTAAGAGGGATTCTAAGTCTACAGGTTCTGGGATGAGGCCTAAGAAAAAAGCCAGGGTTGACGAGTCCGTTAGAGTTAGGCCTACTCTAGCATCTGTGGGGTGGCAATCTGTCAGCTATGTAATAGACGTCATCCAGGTGAGTGTTGGAGATCTACTAGCACTTGTTTGAGGTGTGGATCGATTGAGCATCGAGTTAAGGATTGTCCACTTAGGGGTAATCAGGTGCAAGCTTCGGTTGTTGAGACTGCGCAGCCACCGAGAGGAGTACAACAGCCACATAGGGGCCGAGGATAGGCTAAGGGTGGTAGTGGTATGGGTCAAGGTCAGAGAGCTCCTGGTAGGGGTGCTGGGCCGACTAAGGCAAGGCAGCCTGCACTTATCTATGCTGCATGTCGTGTGAGGATGGAAATGCTTTTGACGTTATCACAGGTACGTTTTTTTATTCTTAATGTATCTTATGTCGTACTGATAGACGTAGGCTCTACGCATTCTTATGTTGCATGTTCTGTGCTTGAGACCTTGAGGATTTCGCATGAGAGTACTTCTAGTGAGATTTTTGTGGTGAGTCCGTTGGGGCAGAGCATTAGGGTTAGTAAGCTATTCAGGGATGTTTCGTTGGAAGTCCAAGGGACAATATTTTTGGCTGATCTGATGGAACTTCTGTTTGGGGAGTTCGTCTTAATTCTTGGTATGGGCTAGTTGGTGAAACATCGTGTAAGTTTGGATTGTGCTGAAAAGTGGGTGGTTCTGAGGACCGAGGAGGATAATGAGGTAGTCGTGATTGGAGAACGATGGGATTATCTGAGAAATATGGTATTTGCGTTGGTAGCAGAGAAGCTGGTGAGGAAAGGATGTGAGGCATACTTGGCCTACATCAGTGTTTCTGATTCTGTGGACTATTTGGTTAAGGACATCCGTACTGTAAAGGATTTTCCAGATGTTTTTTCAGAGGAATTACTAGGATTGTCTGCGAGTCATGAGGTAGATTTTGGGATAGAGTTAATTCCCGGTACAGCTCCATTGTAAATCGCCCCTTATTGAATGGCACCGAAGGAGCTAGCAGAACTGAAGGCTTAAGTCAAGAGCTGTTAGATTGTGGGTTTATTCTTTCTAGTGTGTCTCCATGGGGAGCATCGATTTTGTTCATAAAGAAAAAGGACGGTATGTTGAGGATGTGCATCGACTATCATCAGTTGAATAAGTTGACAATTAAGAATAAATACCCACTTCCGAGGATAGACGATTAATTCGATCGGTTCAGAGGGGCTTCTATGTTCTCCAAAATCGATCTGCGATCAGGATATCATCAGTTAAGAGTAAAGGAGGCCGATTTGCATAAGACGACATTTAGGACTCGGTATGGACATTACGAGTTCCTAGTAATGCCTTTTGGGTTGACTAATGCACTAGCGGTGTTCATGGATCCGATGACTCAAGTTTTCCAACACTACTTATATCAGTTTGTGGTAGTGTTCATCGACGACATCTTGGTATACTCTAGGACGGAGGATGAGCACGATAGGCATCTACGGGTGGTTCTGCAGATTCTTCGGGAGAAACAGCTATATGCAAAGTTTAGTAAGTGTAGATTTTGGCTTCGATAAGTGACATTTTTGGGACTTGTAGTTTCTGCAGAGGGGATTAGAGTGGATCCTTGTAAGGTTAAGGCTGTGTTGGATTAGAAACAGCCGAAGAGTGTGTCGGAAGATCGTAGTTTTTTAGGTCTGGTAGGTTATCACCGATGCTTCATAGAATGGTTCTCGTTGATCGCAGCGTCGTTGACTAAGTTACTGCGTAAGGGAATTTCCTTTGTTTGGAAGGATGCTCAGCAGGAGAGCTTTGAGAAGCTCAAGACAGTCTTGACTCAGGCTCTAGTTCTGATACAACCTAATTCTGGCAAGGATTTCGTGGTTTACAGTGATGCGTCACATCTGGGTTTGGGTTGCATCTTGATGTAGGATGGTAAAGTGGTCGCGTATGCATCTCGTCAGCTTAAGACTCACAAGGCTAATTATTCGACGCGTGATTTTGAGTTGGCAGCGGTGGCATTTTCTCTTAAGATCTGGAGGCATTACTTGTGCGGTGAAAAGTGTACCATCTACACTGATCATAAGTGCCTCAAGTATCTCCTCACTCAGAAGGAGTTAAATCTTAAACAGCGTCGCTTGGTGGAGCTACTTAAGGATTATGACTGCGTTATCGAGTACCATCCGGGTAAAGCCAATATGGTGGCAGATGCGTTAAGTCATAGGGTGATGACTGACTTAAGGGCGATGTTTGCTCGATTGAGTCTTTATGGCAATGGGAGTCTTCTGGCTGAGTTGCAGGTTAAACCGACATGGTTGGATCAGATTAAGGATAAACGGTTGGGAGATAAGTCTCTTGAGTTGTGATTAAATCAGGTTGAGGCTAGAACAACCACTGATTTTAGGATTGATAGTGATGGGGTGTTGCATTTTCGAGATAGGATCTGTGTACCTAATGATGAGGGTTTGAGGTTATCGATTCTGAGAGAGGCGTATAGTAGCCCTTACGCTATGCATCCTGAGGGCATCAAAATGTATAGGGATCTTCGAAAGTTGTACTGGTGGCTAGGGTTGAAACGTGAGGTGACAGACTTTGTTACTCGTTGTTTGACTTACCAGCAGGTTAAGGCTGAGCATCAGTTACCTTCGAGTTTGCTTCAGCCAGTAAGGATAATGATGTGGAAATGGGAGCAAGTAACAATGGACTTCGTTAGTGGGTTGCCTCTAGCACCCACTAAGGAGGACTTTTTATGGGTCGTCACGGATCGATTGACCAAGTCTGTACATTTCATTCCTGTTAGGACGGACTTCTCCTTGCAAAAGCTGGCTAAGCTCTACATTTTTGAGATAGTGAGGTTCATGGGGTTCCTGTTTCGATCATCTCCAATAGGAATTCTCGTTTTACGTCTCGGTTTTGGCAGAAACTTTATGAAGCTTTGGGTTCTCATCTAGATTTCAGTATTGCTTTTCATCCTCAGATAGATGGTCAGTCAGAGAGGGTGATTCAGATATTGGAGGATATGTGGAGGGGTTGTGTCATGGATTTCCGTGATAGTTAGAAGGAGTACATGCCCTTGGCAGAGTTTGTTTACAATAACAGCTATCAATCTAGTATTTAGATCGCACCGTACGAGGCACTTTATGGTCGTAAGTGATGCACTCCTTTGTACTGGACTGAGTTAGGTGAGCGACGTATTCTGGGTCCAGAGTTAGTATCAGAGACTGAGGATAAGGTCCACGTGATTTGTGATTGGCTGAAAGCGGCTTCTAATAGACATAAGTCCTATGCAGATTCAAAAAGGAAAGACATCGATTATTCTTTGGGAGACATGGTTTTTCTTAAGGTCTCGCCATGGAAGAAGGTTCTAAGGTTCGGTCGTAATGGCAAGTTGAGTCCTCGATTTATTGGGCCGTATCGGATTTTGAAGCGAGTGGGACCAGTCGCATATTAGTTGAAGCTTCCTCCAGAGTTGTATCGAATGTATGACGTATTTCACCTATCAATGTTGAGACGCTATCGCTCTGGTCCTACTCACATTTTGCCTATGGAGGAGATTGAGGTTAGACAGGATCTGACGTTTGAGGAGGAGCCAGTTTAGGTTTTAGATCGCGACGTTAATATTCTGCGTAGGAAATCTATTCCCTTGGTGAAGGTGTTGTGGAGGAATCATAGCACTGAGGAGGCTACTTGGGAGCCAGAGGATTCGATGCGCCAGCAGTATCCTCACCTTTTCTGATCAGGAAAAATTCAAAGACGAATGTTCTTTGAGGGGGTAGAGTTGTAACGACCCAAATTTTTGTAGTTTCGGCTTTTGTAAGTGTTGGGCTTGGAAGTGTTTGAATCTGTGTTTCGAGTTATTTTTGGTTTTTTTATTATTAGTGAATAAAGCCTGACTTGAGGTCAGTGGGCTTATAATGAATTATGGGTAAAAACTTAACAGAATGGGCCTGCTAGTCTAGTGGTTAAGTGGCAAGGGAATACGCTTAGGGTCAGGGGTTCGATTCCCTGCAGTGGCGATGGGATTATTTGCTGCAAGTTGCTATTAAGAGTTGGGTTTTATTAAAATTCTGAGTTTTGGGCTTTAGGGACGAATTAGGGTTTTCCTATTTTCTTCTGGTTAACAAAATAGTTTCTCTGCCATTTCTTCCTCTTCCAAATCCTTGCTGCCGAAATTCTTTTCTTTTCTTTCTTTTTCTTTCGTCTCTATTTTTCTTCTCCTTTGATTTTCCGTTCTCTTCCGTTTAGCTGTGACATTTGCTAGTGGTTCTGACGATTGGTAAGTAACGTTTAGACTAAGTTATGAGATTTCGGTTGGAGATTATTTAAAAGGATTTTGGTTGCTATTTAGGGATTAATTAAGGTTCGGTAGATCAGTAATCGAATTCTTGGTAGCAAGAAACACCGTTCTTCGTCAAAGGTAAGTAGATCTCGTGTTTTGGGATTTGTCCATTCTTATGTAAGTCGATTTAACTGATTGATTTGGGCTCGGTATTGTCAATCTTAGGCTTTGAAGTGTTCATGGTTGGATTAGCAGCGAAAACTAATCAGGTGTGTACTCCGATCGCGTAGAAAATGAGTTTCGATAAAAGTTAAAAAGTGGCCTGTCGATGCCACACGGGCGTGTGGTCTGCCCGTGTTATAGCCTACGGCGCGAGACACGAGCGTGTGACTGACTTGCCAGGCCATGCGCACGACACACGGGCGTGTGAGGCTGGAGAGGCTGTGTACTAGGCATGGGCTCAATCAATTGGGCCGTAGGTGAGCCACACGAGAGTGTGGGACTTTGAGCCAGGCCGTGTGATCCACACGGCAAAGCCAAGTTGCGCCTTGTGGGCTACAAGGGCGTGTAGGGCTACACGGGCAAGGCACTCGGGCATGTGAGCCCAATTAATTTGAAATGGTCTGTAAGGTTGCATGGGTTGCCTAAGTCGATTGTGACCTGATTATAGGGGCGTAAGCATTACTTAAACCCCATACTCTGATTGATTATTGAATTGTGTGCAAAAGCACGTTATTGTAAGCATGTGTATCTATCTGACTTCGTATATCCGTTTTGCCATGATTTTGATAAGATCTGATATCTGTATATAAGCATGTCATGGTATGTATGTTGCATTGCATTGGGTTGGGATTGTTGTGAAGAGAAGGAAGTCTGAGAGGGGATTAGCCTGTTATCTGGCAGCTATGCTGTATATATCTATTATGTACTATTTTACGGTACCTTTTGGTCTGTAGGGTTGGATGGGTTGATTATATCCGCATACTTGGTGTGTAGGGTTGGGTGGGTCGATTCTATCCCCATATGGTGTGTTGGGTTGGTCGGAGATGGTGTGCAGGGTTGGTGGGCATGTTTTCTGATATCTGATTTGTTATGCACGCGATACCTGTATGGCCAAGGCCAAACTATCTGTATTTTGTTATTGTTTGTATGCATCCTGTTTGTGGGGATGTAAACACTGAGTTTGCGAAAACTCACCTCTTTGTTTATTTGTCTGTTAGATAATCCTCATAGTAGATGGATCGGTGCGATGGAGGGCTTGATGGTGACCACTGTTGGACATTTATGGATTTTTGAGTAACATTTTATTTGTCTACTTTATTTTAAATATTTATTTTCAGGATTAAAATGTCTTTGAACTTGAACTATTTTTAAGTTTATTTCAGGGTTTTAAACTATTAAGCTATTGATTAATGAATTAATGATGCTTTAGCTTCCGTGATAAGAAAATGTGTTCACCTAATAATCGGTTTGGAGATTTCACGACTTAAGTAACGACAATGAACTGAATGATTTTTAACTTGCTAAAAATTTCTAAAAACACTCTCATGCGACGCCGCCAGATTCGGCCATAACGTCTAGGCCGGTTTGGGGTGTTATATTTAGTGGTATCAGAGCCCAGTTTGTAAAAACTCGGCTATGGATTTGGGAAGTAAAAAGAATGGGTCTTGGAAAGTAAGTGGTAAAATAATTTGAAATATTTTTGATAAATAAGTGGTTCACTGAGTCTGCGGTGCCGATCCTATAAGTACTCTGAAACTCTGATATGTACTGTTTGAAAGCATGCTTATACTAAAATTTATTTGTATCTTTCTGAAATACTATGTATGTATTGTGAGACCTCTATAGGTAGTACTTTACTGAAACACTTTAGGTAGTGTAAACTGGAAACCAAAGTGAGCCTATTACTTGTAATAACTAATTTTGAAGCTCTGATACGGTTCTGCATAAAATATCTGCTAATAATTATCGGAACAATAAATTGATGTGCATAAAATTTCTAAATACAAATTAATTCGATAGTTGCGATGAGCACGCGTGCTACTCGTGGACGGGGTACTAAGGGCAGAGGTAGAGGCCGTAGAGGGATTCGAGCTGAGTCCTTCACATCTAACATGATCCTTAATCTGGACACTAGCATGACACCGGTGTCACCTGTTACTGAGACTGGTGCTGAGTCTCAGGATCGTGTAGCTGGGGACGACGTACTGTCCCAGGCCATGCTGCGAATTTTGGAGAGGGTCGCTGGGGCTAATGTTGGATCTGAAGGTCGTGGGTCAGTTACAAAAAAAACTCCGGTCGAATGGGGCTGAGATATTTAGGGGCATCGCTGGAGTTGCTCCGAGTGTGCCCGAGTATTGGATGGAGGCCACAGAGCACATAATGGATGATCTTGATTTTACTGATGAGCAGAAGCTCAAGGGGGCTGTGTCTCTACTTCGTGATGAGGCATACCAGTGGTGGTTGACCATTAAGGAGGGTACTCAGCCTGATAGGTTGATTTGGGATTTGTTTAAGACCACCTCTCAGAGTAAGTATATGGGAGCTAGCTACACTAACGCTAGGCTACGTGAGTTTCTAAATCTCACTCAAGGAGACCGTTCAGTGGCCGAGTATGAGATCGAATTTCTAAGGCTGAGTCGCTATGCAAGGGGCATGGTGACAAATGAGTATGATCACTGTGTTTGATTTAAGGATGGTTTCATGATAGTCTGCGAGTTCTGATAGCTCCTCAGAGGGAGCGAGATTTCTCAGTCTTGGTCGAGAAGGCCAAGATAGCTGAGGAGGTGAAGCAGCTCTGAGCTCCAAATCCATGAGAAAGGGAAAGTTAAGAGGGATTCTGAGTCTATTGGTTCTGGGATGAGGCCTAAGAAAAAGTCCAAGGCTGACGGGTCCTTTAGAGTTGGGCCTACTGTTGCACTTGCTAGGGTGGCAATTTGTTAGCTAAGTAATAGACGCCATCCAGGCGAGTGTTGGAGATCTACTAGTGCTTGTTTGAGGTGTGGATCGACTGAGCACCGAGTTAAGGATTGTCCACTAATGGGTAATTAGGTGCAAGCTCCAGTTGTTGAGACTGCACAGTCGTCGAGACGAGTAAAACTGTAACACCCTGTACCCGAGACCGTTGCCGGAGTCGAACGCGAGGTGCTAACAGACTTAATTACTTTGTTTTCACAGTCCATTAAAAAAAATTCCAGACAAGCTGGCTAACCACATCACTGTCGCCTTAAAAATCATATCTCGAGTTCAAAAACTCAAAAACTGATTCCGTAAATTTTCCCCGAAACTAGACTCATATATCCATCTATGGATTTATTTCTAGAATTTTTGGTTGGTCCAATTGGTACAGTTTATTAGTTAAAGTCTCCCATGATTCTGGGTTCGACTACTCTGACCTTCATGTATTCTGACTTGGATATCTCCCTGTACAGAGCTTCAATACTCATGCCGTTTGTTTCTATAGAAACTAGACTCAGAGAGGAATCCATACATATAAGGCATGACTTCTAATTATCTCTGGATAATTTATGGTGAATTATCAAAGTCGAAACAGGAGATCCAGAAACAGTTCTGGCCCTGTTTCACGAGAACTTTAATATCTCTTAATATACTGTTCATATGATTCTTTTGTTACTTTCATATGAAAATAGATTCATCAAGGTTCGATTACATAATTTATTCACTATTTAATTCCATTCCTACAAATTTTTGTGATTTTTCGAATCCACACCACTGCTGCTGTCAGCAGCTGTTTTCAATGTAAACTTTACCTATTTCGTGGTTACCATGGACCAACTAGGGTTTTGTCATACATAGGTCCACATATGATCATATTTAGCCATTCCAATGGCTGATCATTTGCCCAACACTTCCATTCCAATCCATAGTCACATCATGAAACCATATATACATACATAAACACAAATGGTCTAATGCCATACTCCACTTCTACGAGCCATTTTCGCATGGCTGTACACACATACATCACAAAAAGTACTTAAAACAACAAGGGGTAGTCCTATACATGCCATATCCAGAGTTCAACTAAAAGAGTACCAAAAGAGCTTTGATAGTGTGGATGACTTCGACTTCGATGATCCCAAATCCGATAGCTAACGAACAATATCTATAAAACAGAGAGCCAAAGCAACGGGGTAAGCATTTTAAAGCTTAGTAAGTTTCAAGTAATGAAATCGGCTTTGACTAAAGTATTACATTCACATAGCTAAATGAATCACTTTATTAATTCACATTCTCATAATCATACTTACTTCACACTTCATCAACATATACACACAAAAGGTATTAACCTATCTAAAAGCCGAAAGTTCGTTAGTCGATTGAACGAATATTATTTAAAACGAATCGACTTTTTCGAAGCACATGCAAACATACCTTATCGTTTGGGTTTGTCGAGCGTATTAATTGAATTTATTACAGCACAAAATGCTCACATTCAAACCCAAGTTTCTTTGGAATTTAGCCGGATATAACCACAAGCTCAATTGCCTTCGGGTCTTAACCCGGGTATAGCAACTCGCACGAATGCCTTCGGGTCTTAGCCCGGATATATCAACTTGCACAAATGCCTTCGGGTCTTAGCCCGGATATATCAACTTGCACAAATGCCTTCGGGTCTTAGCCCGTATATATCAACTCGCACAAATGCCTTCGGGTCTTAGCCCGGATATATCAACTTGCACAAATGCCTTCGGGTCTTAGCCCGGATGTATTCAAATGCTCAAGCACACATATATCAATAATCATAACACACCCATATCTTATTTTCGTTACTAAGGCTCAAACACAAAACATTTATTAAACCTTTCCAATTTCGGCTCAATAGCCACACACAAAGAGCATGATTTCGATTGGCTTTATAACATAGTCTCTATGCACATTCGACTATCCGTCATAGTATGACTAATCATTTCAATATAATTCAAGTAGGATCATTACTCGAAGACTTACCTCGGATGTTGTCGAACGACTTCAATGGCTATTCAATTACTTTTTCCTTCCCTTTATCGGATTTAGTTCCCCTTTGCTCTTAAGCTTAAG
Source organism: Gossypium hirsutum (assembly GCF_007990345.1). Classification (NCBI taxonomy): domain Eukaryota; kingdom Viridiplantae; phylum Streptophyta; class Magnoliopsida; order Malvales; family Malvaceae; genus Gossypium; species Gossypium hirsutum. The sequence goes on from NC_053436.1 coordinate 37,382,411, forward strand.
TTCAACAAATTTTAAAATAGTCATTAATCGACTATTCAAGTATTACTTTCAGAATAATATATATATTGATTCGACTTTCACACACATAGATTATAGTAAGCTTTATAAAAATCAATAAATAATTCATTAGCAAATTTTCATTAATGTTTACAACATAATCACATATTCACTACGAGCTGTTTTCCTGAGCAGCAGTCACTAAATTATTTATAACTGGAGCTACAAAACTCCAAATCACTTGCCGTTAATTTTCCCTGAATATAGACTCGTATATCTTCCATCCATAAAATTTTCAGAATTTTAGGCTTGGCCAATCAATACCAGATTTTTCTGAAAAGTTCCCCTGTTTCACTGTTTGACTAATCTGACCACTCTTCACTACGAATCAAATTTCTCATTTTACAGAATTCAAAATGTGTTGTATTTGATTTCATTTGAAACTAGACTCATTAAGGAGTTTAAGCATATAAATTTTATCTTATAATCATTTTTGTACAATTTATAATGATTTTCTAAATACAGAACAGGGAATCTAGTAGTCATTTTGACTCAGCCCCACAATACTTCAAATATCTCAAGATCGGTAACTCTTTTGTTTTTATAGTTTCTTTTGTAAGAAAATAGACTCTTCAAGCTTTAATGACATAATTTACTCAGCTTCTAATTCAACTCCTACAAATTATGGCGATTTTCCAAAATCACCTTACTGCTGCTGTCCCCAAGCAGATTATTACCAAATCAAATACTAACATTTGCATTTCACCTTAATAGCTAGCTTAGCAAACCTTAATTTAACATATAATTCACACATATCACATTCCAAGCATTCACTCTATTCTATCACTTAAGGTACAAACATTACTCAATAACTTCCTAATTCAAGTACACATTCGGCCTTGGTACATAATAAGGTAGTCGATTCCTTTCCCTTTAGCACCCATTGCTCACATATGATTATTTGTATAGCTCAAACACTCATCTATCTTTGCTCATCTAAATTTATCATGAAACAACAAAATTTACCATTGTCAAATACCATAGCCGAAAGCCCTAGTCCATAACACAAATCAAAATTTCTACATGGGTTTCCAAAGTAGCTTGATATCTTACTCAAGCTTAACCAAAATTTCATGAACTAATATAAATTTCTTACCTTGCTATTAGCCTAGGATGACCGAATGCCTCCCTCCTATCTTCCTCTTTACAATCGGCCAAGAAGAACCAAGGATACAAGCTTTGTTTTCATTACCTTTCTTTTTTATTCTTTCTTTTATTTATTATAGCTCCAATAACCCAATTTCTTATTATAATATCAAATTCAACAAATATATTGCCCATCACCAATCCATCTTGGCCGGCCACTATAAGGGAATTGGGCAATTTGACATGCAAGTCCACCCTTGTGTTGACATGCACTAATAAGCCCTTTAAAATTAGCCTATCATATTTCACCATGTCTCATGTTGATCCCTGTTTAATAATTCCTCATGCAATTGGCAAAATTAGGGAATGAAACTTCCACATATGCATGTACACACATAATAAACATAGAATATAACAATTAATTATTTTCATAACTCGGTTTTGTGGTCCCGAAACCACTTCCCGACTAGGGTCACATTAGAGCTGTCACAACTCTCCCCCACATAAGAAATTTTCGTCCCCGAAAATCTTACCGGTGAATAATTTTGGATATCGGTCCTTCATAGAGTCCTCAAGTTCCCAAGTGGCTTCTTCAATTCCGTGTTTATGCCACAACACCTTCACTAATGGGATTTTCTTATTTCGCAACTCTTTTACTTCTCGCATCAAAATGCGAACCGGTTCTTCTTCATAACTCAAGTTAGGTTGAATTTCGATCTCAGATGGAGCGATTACATGCGACGGGTCGGATCTATATCGTCGAAGCATCGAGACATGGAAAACGTTGTGAATCTTTTCAAGTTCAGGGGGCAAAATCAATCTATACGCAACTGGACCAACTCGTCCGGAGATTTCGTACGGCCCAATGAATCTCAGACTCAATTTGCCCTTACGGCCAAATCTGAGTATCTTTTTCCAAGGTGAAACCTTAAGGAACACTTTGTCTCCCACCTGATACTCGATGTCTTTTCGTTTCAAATCCGCGTACGACTTTTGGCGATCTGTGGCTGCCTTCAGACTTTCACGGATTACTTTTACTTTCCGTTCGGCATCTTTAATCAAATCAACTCCGAAAATTTTACTTTCACCGAGCTCGGTCCAAAACAATGGTGTACGGCATTTACGCCCGTACAAAGCCTTGTAAGGTGCCATCTTAATACTTGATTGAAAACTATTGTTGTAAGCGAATTCAATCAAAGGTAAATACCACTCCCATGAACCACTAAACTCGAGGATGCAACATCTTAACATATCCTCAAGTATCTGAATTATCCGCTCGGATTGACCATCGGTTTGTGGATGAAAAGCGATGCTAAAATGCAGCTTGGTACCCAAAGCTTCTTGCAATTTCTTCCAAAATCGTGAGGTGAATCTCGGATCTCTATCCGACACAATAGAAATCGGTACCCCGTGTAATCTCACAATCTGAGAAACATACAATTCAGCTAGTTTATCCAATGAAAAATCCGTACGTACGGGGATGAAATGAGCCGACTTAGTCAGTCTATCAACAACAACCCAAATCGCATCTTTCTTAATTGTCGACAATGGCAACCCAGATACAAAATCCATCGTGACTCGATCCCATTTCCATTCAGGTATCATGATTGGCTGAAGTAATCCTGAAGGCACTTGATGTTCCGCTTTCACTTGTTGACATATTAAACATCTCGAAACAAAGTCGGAGATGTCTCGTTTCATACCATGCCACCAAAATCGACGTTTCAAATCGTTGTACATTTTCGTACTCCCCGGGTGAATTGACATTCGGCTACAATGGGCTTCGTTCAGAATCATCGAAATGAGTTCTGAATTCCTTGGAACACATAAACGACTTCTGAACCTCAAACAATCATCATCATCAATTTGAAACTCCGATTCCTTGTTCGGAACACACTCAGCCCGTTTTGCAACCAATTCATCATCAACTTTCTGGGCATCACGAATTTGATGAATCAATAATGGTTTGGCTTTTAATTCAGCTACTAACACATTGTCGGGTAGAACAGACAAGTGCACATTCATCGCTCGTAAAGCAAACAATGATTTCCGGCTTAAGGCGTCCGCAACCACATTAGCCTTTCCCGGGTGGTAATCAATGACAAGCTCGTAATCTTTCAACAACTCAAGCCAACGTCTTTGTCGCAGATTTAAGTCTCTTTGAGTCATCAAATATTTGAGACTTTTGTGATCCGAAAATACATGGCACTTTTCACCAAATAGGTAATGTCGCCATATTTTTAAAGCAAACACGATGGCAGCTAGTTCAAGATCATGGGTCGGATAATTTTTCTCATGTGGCTTTAATTGTCTCGACGCATAGGCCACCACTCGACCTTCTTGCATCAATACGCAACCCAACCCAAGTAGGGATGCGTCACTATAAATGACAATCTCTTTGCCTGATTCGGGTTGCACTAAAATTGGAGCTTCAGTCAAATAAGTTTTTAGTTGATCAAAACTTTTCTGACATTTCTCCGTCCATTCGAACTTAACATCCTTTTGAAGTAGCTTCGTCATTGGTGTGGCTATCATCGAGAAACCTTTGACAAATCGTCGGTAATAACCGACGAGCCCCAGGAAGCTCCGAACTTCAGTAATATTTCTTGGAGGCTTCCAGTTAAGTATGGCTGAAATTTTGCTCGGGTCAACTCGAATACCCGATGCGGATACCACATGACCCAAGAAGCTAACCTCTCTTAACCAGAAATCACACTTACTGAACTTAGCATATAACTGCTTATCCCGCAAAATTTGCAACACTAGTCTCAGGTGCTCAGCATGTTCGGTCTCATCTCTTGAATAGACCAAGATGTCATCAATGAACACAACTACGAACCGATCCAAATATGGTCTGAAGATCCGATTCATCAAATCCATAAATACCGCAGGGGAATTAGTGAGCCCAAACGGCATCACTAAGAACTCGTAGTGACCATATCTCGTTCTGAAGGCAGTTTTGGGTATGTCCGAATCTCGAATTCGCAACTGATAATAGCCCGATCTCAAATCTATTTTTGAGAACACTGAGGCTCTCGTCAGTTGGTCGAACAAATCATCGATACGCGGTAACGGATATTTGTTCTTTATTGTCACTTTATTCAGCTGACGATAGTCAATGTACAACCTCATGGTTCCGTCCTTCTTTTTCACGAACAATACTGGTGCACCCCCAAGGTGAGAAACTTGGTCGAGCGAAACCTCTATCCGTCAATTCTTGCAACTGAGCTTTCAACTCTTTTAACTCGGTTGGTGCCATACGATACGGAGCTATCGAAATCGGCGTAGTCCCAGGTACAACCTCAATACCAAACTCTATCTCCCGAACAGGTGGTAATCCCGACAATTCTTCAGGAAAAACATCCGGGTATTCACAAACCACTGGCACAGATTCGGGTTTCTTTTCTAATTCTTTGTCATCAAGTACATACGCAAGGTATGCTTCGCACCCTTTTCTTACATATTTCTGGGCCAACATTGAGGATATTACAGCTGGCAACCCATCCAAGTCCGTAGACTCAACTCGGATTACTTCGTTATTTGCGCACCTCAAATCAATAGTCTTGCTTTTGCAATTCACAACCGCATCATGCACGGTCAACCAATCCAACCCGAGAATAACATCAAATTCATCAAACGGCAAAAGCATCAAGTCCGCCGGAAAACAGAAACCTCGAATTACTAGGGGACATTTCTTACACACTTTGTCGACAAGCACGTAACGACCCAAGGGATTTGACACCCGAATTACGAACTCAGTAGACTCAATAGGTAAAGTCTTACTGGATGCTAAGGTTTCACATATGTAAGAATGAGTAGAACCGGGGTCAATCAAAGCAATTACATTAGTATCAAAGAGAGTAAAAGTGCCGGTAATAACATCAGGCGAAGAAGCATCCTCGCGGGCACGTATAGCATAAGCTCTAGCAGGCGCACGAGCCTCGGATCTGGTCGTAGCATCTCTAGATCCTCTCTGACCACCACTAGCATTGCCCGTATTTCTAGATGGTCTACCTCGAGCAGTGGTAGCACCCGGTTTCCCACTCTGGTTTACATTCTGTTCAGACAGTCTCGGGCAATCTTTAATAAAGTGGTCAACTGATCCGCACTTGTAACAGGAGCGGTCATGGAATCTACAACTCCCCGAATGCCATTTACCGCAATGTCGACATTCCGTTCTGTCTCGACGTTCATTCCCAACACTGGCGACCGAAGTGCCTCGTGTACCCACAGGGGGTCAATCACGATCTCGTCTAAAAAGGCCCGAAGTGCCTCTAGACCGGCCCACATCATCTCGAAATTTCTTCGATGCCTGTTGAAGAGACTTTCCCGAGGATCTTTTACGAAACTCTCCAGTTCCCACATCAACTTTTTGTTTTTCTTTTCTAAGCTCTTCGGCTTTACAAGCTCGCTCGACAAGTACTACGAACTCTCGTATTTCAAGAATGCCAATGAACATTTTTATATCTTCATTCAGCCCATCCTCGAAGCGTTTACACATGATAGCCTCGGACGAAACACATTCCCGAGCGTATCTACTAAGTCTAACAAATTTTCGCTCGTAATCAGTAACTGACATAGAACCTTGTTTAAGCTCAAGAAATTCCTTCCGTTTTTATCAACAAATCTCTGACTGATATACTTTTTCCGAAACTCAGTTTGGAAAAACTCCCAAGTTACTTGCTCTCGGGGCACAACAGAAGTCAGAGTACTCCACCAATAGTAGGCAGAATCGCGTAGCAAGGAGATAGTACACTTTAGGCATTCATTGGGTGTACAAGATAGCTCATCGAGTACCCGGATAGTGTTGTCCAACCAAAATTCAGCTTGCTCGGCATCGTCGCTATCCATAGCCTTAAATTCAGTAGCCCCATGTTTTCGGATTCTGTCAACTGGGGGCTTATTTGACCTTATTTGGTCAGTTACCGGAGGTATTGTAGGTGCGGGGGTGGTATTTGTCGGGAATGGAGGTTGTGGAACAGCCGTATTAGTTCGAATGTATTGGTTGAACCAATCATTCATCACGCTATAGAAAGCTTGTCTAGCTTCATCATTCGGGTTACTAGCATTAGGTTGAGAGTCCGCCGGCGCTGTCCCTTGTGCGGGAGCAGGCGCTACACTCTCAAGATCATCAGCTACCGCTCGGTCGGGATCGGGATCCATTACTATAAATAAACACATTTGCAAATGTCAGAAATATCCACACTATCAAATAATCACATAAAATGGCATGTATAGCTAGACCCAACGCATTACGGTAGTCCTAGAATCGACTAAACCGTAGCTCTGATACCAATAAAATTGTAACACCCCGTACCCGAGACCGTTGCCGAAGTCGAACGCGAGGTGCTAACAGACTTAATTACTTTGTTTTCACAGTCCATTAAAAAAAATTCCAGACAAGCTGGCTAACCGCGTCACTGTCGCCTTAAAAATCATATCTCAAGTTCAAAAACTCAAAAACTGATTCCGTAAATTTTCCCCAAAATTAGACTCATATATCCATCTGTGGATTTATTTCTAGAATTTTTGGTTGGGCCAATTGGTACAGTTTATTAGTTAAAGTCTCCCCTGATTCTGGGTTCGACTACTCTGACCTTCATGTATTCTGACTTGGATATCTCCCTGTACAGAGCTTCAATACTCATGCCGTTTGTTTTTATAGAAACTAGACTCAGAGAGGAATCCATACATATAAGGCATGACTTCTAATTATCTCTGGATAATTTATGGTGAATTATCAAAGTCGAAACAGGAGATCCAGAAACCGTTCTGGCCCTGTTTCACGAGAACTTTAATATCTCTTAATATACTGTTCATATGATTGTTTCGTTACTTTCATTTGAAACTAGATTCATCAAGGTTCGATTACATAATTTATTCACTATTTAATTCCATTTCTACAAATTTTTGTGATTTTTCGAATCCACACCACTGCTGCTGTCAGCAGCTGTTTTCAATGTAAACTTTACCTATTTCGTGGTTACCATGGACCAACTAGGGTTTTGTCATACATAGGTCCACATATGATCATATTTAGCCATTCCAATGGCTGATCATTTGCCCAACACTTCCATTCCAATCCATAGTCACATCATGAAACCATATATACATACATAAACACAAATGGTCTAATGCCATACTCCACTTCTACGAGCCATTTTCGCATGGCTGTACACACATACATCACAAAAAGTACTTAAAACAACAAGGGGTAGTCCTATACATGCCATATCCAGAGTTCAACTAAAAGAGTACCAAAAGAGCTTTGATAGTATGGATGACTTCGACTTCGATGATCCCCAATCCGATAGCTAACGAACAATATCTATAAAACAGAGAGCCAAAGCAACGGGGTAAGCATTTTAAAGCTTAGTAAGTTTCAAGTAATGAAATCGGCTTTGACTAAAGTATTACATTCACATAGCTAAATGAATCACTTTATTAATTCACATTCTCATAATCATACTTACTTCACACTTCATCAACATATACACACACAAGGTATTAACCTATCTAAAAGCCGAAAGTTCGTTAGTCGATTGAACGAATATTATTTAAAACGAATCGACTTTTTCGAAGCACATGCAAACATACCTTATCGTTTGGGTTTGTCGAGCGTATTAATTGAATTTATTACAGCACAAAACGCTCACATTCAAACCCAAGTTTCTTTGGAATTTAGCCGGATATAACCACAAGCTCAATTGCCTTCGGGTCTTAACCCGGGTATAGCAACTCGCACGAATGCCTTCGGGTCTTAGCCCGGATATATCAACTTGCACAAATGCCTTCGGGTCTTAGCCCAGATATATCAACTTGCACAAATGCCTTCGGGTCTTAGCCCGTATATATCAACTCGCACAAATGCCTTCGGGTCTTAGCCCGGATATATCAACTTGCACAAATGCCTTCGGGTCTTAGCCCGGATGTATTCAAATGCTCAAGCACACATATATCAATAATCATAACACACCCATATCTTATTTTCGTTACTAAGGCTCAAACACAAAACATTTATTAAACCTTTCCAATTTCGGCTCAATAGCCACACACAAAGAGCATGATTTCGATTGGCTTTATAACATAGTCTCTATGCACATTCGACTATCCGTCATAGTATGACTAATCATTTCAATATAATTCAAGTAGGATCATTACTCGAAGACTTACCTCGGATGTTGTCGAACGACTTCAATGGCTATTCAATTACTTTTTCCTTCCCTTTATCGGATTTAGTTCCCCTTTGCTCTTGAGCTTAAGTTCAACAAATTTTAAAATAGTCATTAATCGACTATTCAAGTATTACTTTCAGAATAATATATATATTGATTCGACTTTCACACACATAGATTATAGTAAGCTTTATAAAAATCAATAAATAATTCATTAGCAAATTTTCATTAATGTTTACAACATAATCACATATTCACTACGAGCTGTTTTCCTGAGCAGCAGTCACTAAATTATTTATAACTGGAGCTACAAAACTCCAAATCACTTGCCGTTAATTTTTCCTGAATATAGACTCGTATATCTTCCATCCATAAAATTTTCAGAATTTTAGTCTTGGCCAATCAATACCAGATTTTTCTTAAAATTTCCCCTGTTTCACTGTTTGACTAATCTGACTACTCTTCACTACGAATCAAATTTCTCATTTTACAGAATTCAAAATGTGTTGTATTTGATTTCATTTGAAACTAGACTCATTAAGGAGTTTAAGCATATAAATTTTATCTTATAATCATTTTTGTACAATTTATAATGATTTTCTAAAAACAGAACAGGGAATCTAGTAGTCATTTTGACTCAGCCCCACAATACTTCAAATATCTCAAGATCGGCAACTCTTTTGTTTTTATAGTTTCTTTTGTAAGAAAATAGACTCTTCAAGCTTTAATGACATAATTTACTCAGCTTCTAATTCAACTCCTACAAATTATGGCGATTTTCCAAAATCACCTTACTGCTGCTGTCCCCAAGCAGATTATTACCAAATCAAATACTAACATTTGCATTTCACCTTAATAGCTAGCTTAGCAAACCTTAATTTAACATATAATTCACACATATCACATTCCAAGCATTCACTCTATTCTATCACTTAAGGTACAAACATTACTCAATAACTTCCTAATTCAAGTACACATTCGGCCTTGGTACATAATAAGGTAGTCGATTCCTTTCCCTTTAGCACCCATTGCTCACATATGATTATTTGTATAGCTCAAACACTCATCTATCTTTGCTCATCTAAATTTATCATGAAACAACAAAATTTACCATTGTCAAATACCATAGCCGAAAGCCCTAGTCCATAACACAAATCAAAATTTCTACATGGGTTTCCAAAGTAGCTTGATATCTTACTCAAGCTTAACCAAAATTTCATGAACTAATATAAATTTCTTACCTTGCTATTAGCCTAGGATGACCGAATGCCTCCCTCCTATCTTCCTCTTTACAATCGGCCAAGAAGAACCAAGGATACAAGCTTTGTTTTCATTACCTTTCTTTTTTATTCTTTCTTTTATTTATTATAGCTCCAATAACCCAATTTCTTATTATAATATCAAATTCAACAAATATATTGCCCATCACCAATCCATCTTGGCCGGCCACTATAAGGGAATTGGGCAATTTGACATGCAAGTCCACCCTTGTGTTGACATGCACTAATAAGCCCTTTAAAATTAGCCTATCATATTTCACCATGTCTCATGTTGATCCCTGTTTAATAATTCCTCATGCAATTGGCAAAATTAGGGAATGAAACTTCCACATATGCATGTACACACATAATAAACATAGAATATAACAATTAATTATTTTCATAACTCGATTTTGTGGTCCCGAAACCACTTCCCGACTAGGGTCACATTAGAGCTGTCACAACAACAGCCACCTAGGGGCCGAAGACAGGCTAGGGGTGGTAGCGGTATGGGTCGAGGTTAGAGAGCACCTGCTATCAGGATTATCCTTGTCTATGAAAAAGAAAGATGCTATTTGAGTAATCGTCGATTGTTTGACGAAGCCTACACTTTCTATCCTGGTATGAGTGGATTTCCCACTTGATAGAATCTTGAATGATCTACTTTTGAGATTGTTAGATTATATGATGTGCTAGCTCTTGTTATTTCTGATAGAGATCTACAGCTCATATTTCAATTCTAATAGAAGTTACAAGAAACTCTGGGTATACGGTTACATTTTAGTATCGTGTTTCATTTTCAGACAGATGATCAATCTGAACATATGATTCAGATCTTAGAAGATATGCTTCGATGTTGTGTACTTGAATTTGAAGGTAACTGAGAAAAGTATTTGCCTTGGGTTGAATTTTCTTATTATAACAGTTAATAGTCAAGTACAAAATTTTACTGTACGAGGCTTTATATGGTTACCAATGTAAAACTTCGATTTTTGGATGGAGTTCAATGGGAAAGGATACATGTAGTAGGTTTGATTCTTTGGAAACCAAAGAAAGATGAAGTCATCTGATACAATTTAAAAGTAATATTTGATCGTTAGAAATCCGATGTGAATCTGAAATGAAAAGAAATGAAGTTTTAGATTGGGGAAAAAATATTTTTGAAAGTTTCGCCATGGAAGAATGTTTTCCAGTTTGCCCATAAAGGCAAATTAAGGATGTGGTTTATTAGGTCATATAAGATTAATGAAAAGAATTGGACCTGTTTCATATTGATTGGTATTATTATTAGAGTTCTACAAAATTCACAATGTTTTATGTGTATATGTGTTATGCTAGTATTGATCAAACCTGTCATCTGTTATTTCTCTGATAGAGATTGAAATTCAGCTTGACATGACTTACAGTGAGTGACTGGTTGAAACTCTGGCAGGTGAAGTGAAAGAAACAAAAAACATAAAGGTAGCTTTAGTGAAAGCTCTTTGACAATGATACGATATAGAGAAAGATATCTGGGAACCTGATGGAAACATGAGAAAGTAATGTTGGAATCTCTTTGCTGGTAAAATTTCCAAAAACGAATATTCTTTAAGGGGGGGAGCTGTAACAGCCCATTTCTCAATGAAATCGGAACAGTGGTTTCAGGACCACAAATCTGACCCAAAAATAAAGTTTATTTTTATTTTATTATATGGTCTATATTATGATAGACAAGTCATGTGAAAATTTTGATACGAAAATTTTATCGATTAAGTGTTTAATTACGGGAAGGACCAAATCGCATAAAATGCAAAAGTTAAATTCTAGTAGTTAGAAGGATCAAATAACTATGGAATTCAGAACTTAAGGTCCTTATATGGTAATTAGACCATTAATAAAAAGTTAGTAGATATTTTTGAATGATTCATCCATGAAAAATTAGAAAAAGACTAGGGACTAAATTAGAAACCAAAATTATTAAAGAAGATAAATTAATTAAATAGAAATAAAAATCATTTTTATCATCTTCTTCCCCAAAATACATGAAAACCCTAGAAGAGAGAGAAGAAAGTTTCTTGGCCAAATTGGGTAAGTTTTCTTGTCCCGTTTTTAGTAATTTTGATATTTTTAAAATTGGGATAGCTTAATCTATCTATTTGGGGGATCAATTTGAGAAGTTATCAAAGTATGGAAAATGGTTCATGGATGTATATGCTGAATGTTAGAAATTAATGGTAGAAAATAAAAGGTTTAGAAATTTATGGTAGAAAATAAGAGGTTGTTGATAGATAAACAACTTTTACAAAAGTGATTTTTGATGAATACATGATTTAGGGACTAAAATGTGAAGTTATGAAATTGAAGAAAAATACTGAATTTTTATGAATACATGTGCTGGAAATTCTATAATGGGATTTTGGTTAGGTTTGGAATAGGAAGTAAATTTCAAAAATTTTATTTTCCTAGCTTAGGTACAATGAGAGTTTATGGAAAAGTTAGGGGCAAAATAATAATTTTTCCTAGGATGTAAATTGAGTCCAAATAAGTATGAAATATGAGAAATTGATGTAAAATTTACTCATATAGATCTAGATAGACCAAATTCGGAGCTAGAATAAGGAAAGACGAAATGTTGGATTAGTAGATTTTACGTATACAAACATTGTCGAGGGAAGTTCATGTAACTAAATTGCATTTATTTACATGCTTGCATTGATTGTGTTTTTGTAAATTGTATAAATTTCATAAATATATGAAATGATTACATATCTGATCAAGTCTGAAAAATAAAAATGTTTAAATTAAATGATAATGCTCGATAGATGATAAAGGTTAAACGATGGGAATGTCACTTATATGCTTGAAATGAATGTGGAATGTGTTTATTTGAATTATATGAATGTTCTAGATGTATGAAATCATCACATGCCTAATAATGCTTGAGAAAATGTTTAAATCCTGGTTGAATAAATGGAAAATCTATGGATATATGATTTCTCGAAATGAATGAGGTCCTGCATTTGTTGCTAACGGGATTTAGCTCGGACGAGTAATTCTATTGACCTTATTACAGGAAGGATTTAGCCTGAATGGGTAATCCTGATATAAGTCCTCTCGAGCATATGTTATAGATTAGATTTAGGTCGGACGGGTAATCCAGATCAAGCTCTTTAGAGCATATGTCATAAAAAGGATTTAGCCTGGACTAGTAATCTTGTTGTATATATGCTTTGCTCGAGAGTGTATTCTCTGAAATAGTACTTTATAGGTATCATTGAACATGAATTGACGGATTCTGATTTGTACACCTTGGGTGTACTACATGTGTATCCATCGATGTTCCAAACAAATTCAACGGGTAAAAATCTTGACATGAAAGGACATGAATAAGAAATGAGTTATTACACGTAGTTGTCTGAAATCCATGAAAATGTTGCTACATGACAATTGACATATGAAAACATGAGATGATGATATTTGTACATGGGATTCTTTTGATGAATATGTTCATCCTTGGTTATAGACTTGTACACTTTAAGTGTACTACTACTCATGTGACATTGATATTTCGAGTAAAATGTGTAAAGTTTTGATATGAAGTAATCTGAACTCGAGATGTGTTATATGAAAATATACTTGAGATATAGTAATGTGAATTATACATGTTGTGGAAAGCATATGTGCATGGAAACTTGTTTGTTATTGATCCCATATATGTTTTTGATGTTATTATGGAATATATGACTAACAAGGGCAATGAGGATATGTGTAGGGCTTGAGGTCATATTGAATGAATGTGCCTTACATAGTTACCTCAAAATAGAATAAATGGCAAGTTAAGTACCATGTTATATGAACTTACTAAGCATTTTATGCTTACTTAGTTTTATTTCTGTAACAGCCCAATTTTAGCTAAATCAGAACAGTGGTTTTGGAACTACAAATCTGAGGTCATAAAATTATTTTAATATTATTTTTCGTGTTTATAACATGTAAATATGTATATGTGAAAATCTCGTGGGCTAATTTTATCGTTTAATAGCTCAATTTGAGAAAAAGGACTTAATCGTGTAAAATGCAAAAGTTGCATTCTATTTGTTAAAGGTGTCTATTTGCTATGGCTTATTAAATGTGAAGTCCTTATGTTGTAAATAGACCATTGATAGTGGGAATGGATATAAATGGGCATGTATTTGATGTTTATTAAATGTTTATTATTAATGTTAAAATTGTAAATTGGTTAATTAAGTTATATTAATTAAAACAAAAGCCAAATTAAGCTTCATTTCTTTCTTTCTTGGTCGAATATTGATGTAAAGATAAGCCATGGATGTGTTTTAGGGTTTGGTCAATTGGGAGCTTAATTGGTAAGTGTTTTTAGCTCGGTTTTTTATGATTTCTATGTTTTTGTGATCGTTGCTTTGAATACTAGCTAGCCCGTACCCTAATATCTAAAATTATTGATAATTCTATGAAGTGCCATTATTGAATTTATGAGCTTGGTGATGTTTAATGATAGATTACGAAGGTTTAATGATAGAGATACAAGTTTTGTTAAGTGATTTTTGAAAAAAATGTCAATTAGGGATTAAATTGTGAAATGTGTAAAATGTGTGGTTAAATGTGTGAAATGTTGACAAATATTGGCTGTTATAGAGTCTATAAAAATTTGACTAAATGTGGTTAAATTGTTGAATTTTGTGTATTTATGAAATAGGACTAAATTGAATAAATGCGTAACTTTAGGGGCTAAACTGCAAAAATGCCCAAATATGTGTTTGTGGACTGAATTGAATGTGTTGATGAATAGAAGAGTTAATTTTGAATGTATGTAGATCAAGAACGAAAGAAAACAAATTTAGATCGGGGAAAATTGAAAGTTGACGAATAGTCGATTCAATTCGTTTATTCCGACTACGAGGTAAGTTCATATGCAAATAAATGTCTTTACATTGAATTATATATGTTTTATTATGATTGAATTGCAATGAATTTTGAACGAGCAATTATGAGCAAGAATTGACAGAGTTACGATATTTGAAAGTCCTGTACGAACCTTAGGAATAGTATAGGATATAGATGTCATGACATTAGGTTATCGAGATGTGATTACATGTAAAACCATGTCTGGGACATTGGCATTGTGATAACATATAAGACCATATCTGATAACATATAAGACCATATCTGGGATATCGCATTGTACGAGCTTATGTCATTTCTGAGTATCCTTAATGATTCTAAAAGGTTCAGCGGGCAAAGTCAAGTAGAGAAAGAATATGTGAATGAGCTAAGTGACTCAGGTACGTACATGATACGTGATATTCGTGACAGGTTTGAAAGATTTATGAATGAATCGTTCTTGAGACTAACTTATTATCATGATTAAGGCAAGTGTACCTATCGAACAGTAGTATAGTTCAGCAAGACTGGATTATTGAACCCAAAGGAGCCATAAGTACTAGTATTTACTTCCTTTTTATTATCTAGCTTAAAAATTAAGAGGTTTAGTTATCTAAACTAATTACTTAACTAAGAATGCACAGAAAGAAAATTTGGGAAAATACTTTTGGAAAAATTCGATTGATTAAGACAATACCTAAGGAAAAAAATCCACCTAGACTTCACTTGTTATTTGACTCTGAATCAGACGATTTATTCATTTGACTTGATCCGTAGAAATCCCTAAGTTATATTATTATCTCTCTTGAGACTAATAACGTCTAACCCTAGGTTGAATAATTGAAATCTCTTTCTAATTAACACCCTAGAATTGCATTAACTCGATCTATGGATTGCCTTATCAGGTTCACCCTAATCCGGCAAAATCTTGTCACCCTATCTCTAGGCGCACAATCAACTCCGCTTAATTATGACAATTTTACTCGTAGACAGGGTCATTCCTCCTCTGAATAAGAGCATTAACTTGAATCAATATCCTGGAATAGTAAAACAAGAATTAAGAACACATAATTAAGAACAAGTCAAATATTTATCATGAAAACATGAAATTAAAGGATTAGGAGCATCGAATTCAACTAAAAGTACATCAAAGTTTCAAACATATTCCTTTATCATCTTGATATATCAAATCAAATTGTGTGGTCTTGACATGCATAATCAAGCAAGTTCTAGAATAACAAATCAAAATTGACGCACTCATAATGAAAGTGAGCATGAAAGAAATAAAATATGCTCTAAAGGCTCAAGATTTCACAAAAATTATGCCTTTTTGATGTTCAAACTTGTGAATTTCAACTCAAGATAATACTTAAACTTAGGGAAACAACTTAAAAGTTTTTAATTCTTCAAAAATCAACTTGTCATGCTTGATTCCCTAATGTCTTAAAGTTTAAACAATCAATGCATAAATGCCTATGTTTTAATTCAAGACATATCAATAAAAATCATAAATTAATTAGAATTCATTCTAATAGTGATATGAGTGATTCACGTGAGAATAAGACAAAATTCAGGGATTTCTAATGATGATATAAAAGACCCCCCCACACTTAAGATTTACATTACCTTCAATGTAAAAAGATAGATATATTGAAAAAGATAGATATATTGTCACATCCTGATTTTCGGATTTATTCGCGGTTTTCAATATTTTGTAAAGATTTTAAAATTTTTGTATTTGGATGTGAAATTAATATTTTGAGTAGGTAAATGGGCTTATAGAAGGCCCATGTGTTGGCCAAAACCCGGTTGAATTTTTGAATTTTTGAATTTTGGACTTAGGAGTTAGGGGTTCTGGCTAGGTGGCCCTTGTATAGAGTTATGGGTAAATTGCATCACAAAAAGAGCCTTAGTAGAGTGGCAAGGGTGACACCACTAGGCTCCTAAAAAGGTGGCGTGTGGAGCATTGGGGAAAGCATGGGATCGATTCCCTGTGTTGACAAATAGATGCATTTATTTTTAAGTGCTGGAGGGGTAAGTGTTGGAGTCCAGGTGGATTCTGCTAGAGGAGAGTTTGAATCAGTCTAAACGCTTGGATTAAGGAGTGATAAGGGGAGAGATTTAAGGGATTGGGAGAGAGGCTAGGAGTTGGCCGAATTTTGGGAATTGAAGAGGGAAAATTCGGCAGGGGGTTTGAGGTTAGTATTTCGGCACCTAGGGTATTGGGTGGTGCCATTCTCTTCTGCTCTGACATCACAAGGTTTTTCTTTTCTCTCTTTTTCCTCTCTAGCCGAAACTACCACTTCCCCTATTCTTCTTTTTCTATTTTTCTTTTTCAAAACCATTCATCAATTCTGCTGTTCAACAATACTTTTGCCGAATCCATAAAAGCTGAAATCTTGAACACACATTACTGGTACCGATTTCTTCAAAGCCAAACCCTTTAACATTGTGTTTCCATTAATCAACGATTACTCTTTCTAAACTCGAGAGACCTGTCGGTAATTCTACATCCAGGTTATAGTTTCATATTGTCATCTCCTTCAGTACCAAAAGCCGAAAAACCATAGATTTGGGGGCTTATAGCCGAAATTTCTTCAACTCCTGGATTCGGGTTTTACCGTTGTTTTAAGGATAAATCTGTACTGGATTGAGTGGAAATCGAGAAAGAACAAGGGGTAAGTGCTTATTATCTCAGATCTGGTCCTATTTTTACAAGTTAGGAAAAGCCGAAGTCCCTAAACTATAGGGAGGCTGTCGATTTGGGCCTATGGCTCTCTAAGGTCTTTAACCAATGTTTTCTGTCAATGATTAGTGTTTACTTAAGCGTTGGAGAAGGCGTGGTTCTTTGGAGCAATCGGATTCGGAGCTAGCTATCAATTTTGGCAAAAAGGTAAGGTTTCAAAGGCTTTTAGGGACATGGTTCGATCATGGATAAGTAGGTTGTGGGTTTAGTGATTATGGTTTGTAAATAAGAACTGTGCTAATCAATTGTAGGACATCGGAAGAGATCTCAGTAGCAGTCGTCGCGAAACAAGTGTGTATCGAACACCCTTTCTTAGTTCAATTCGGCAAATATGGCGGTATATGATGACTTGATTGTGATTGTTTGATTCAAATATGGGCATGACATTCTACATACATGACATGTTGCATGGGTTGGGATTTTGTACGGAGGAAGATCTGATCTGTTAGGATCGCATGGTTGCTTGAAGACTATAAATCCACCGAAGGCTTAAGAGCCGTATATTCGTACTGATTTGATAAGGTCACACGGGTCGCCCAAGACGACTGTGGACCGATCAATGGCTGAGTGCCGATCATATTTACCCAAGGCTGTGTGCCGACTATATCACCGTCGCTGATGGCTATGTGCCTAACATGATACAGCTACCGATGGCTTAAAGCCTTCTGATTATGGCTTTGTGTCAACCTACATATGGCTCTTTGCCAACCTGATTATAGCTGTGTGCCAAACGTATTTGCCTAAGGCTATGTGCCAATATATGGTTATTGACGACTCTGTGTCAATCACATTTACCTAGGGCTGTGTGCCAGTTATGTTACTCTAGTTGATGGCTATGTGCCTAATATAATGCAGTTATCGATGGCTTTGTGCCACGTGTTCTGTTAAGTGGCTTTGCCACATTATCTGTTTCTGGTGGCTATGCCACAAACATCTGTTCTGGTGGCTCTGCCACAATATCTGTATCTGGTGGCTCTGCCACAATATCTGATAACTGAGCAGCAATGCTACAACTGTGGAGTGTAGGGCTGGGTGGGTTGAGCTATTCCCCACATGGAGTGTAGGGGTGGTACGGGTGGAGTGTAGCGGTTGGTTATAGGCTGGATTGGGTTGAGATTGCATTCACATTCTGATTTTTGATTCTGTTACCTGATACTGATTCTGATTTTGATTCTGTTACCTGATACTGATTCTAATTCTGATTCTGTCACCTAATTCTGATTCTGATTCTAATTCTGATAATGTTTCTTATTCTGTAATGGGTTAAAGCCCATCTGGTACTGTCTGTTAAAATGGGCTAAGGCCTAATTGATACTGAAACTGTAAGTAGGGCTGGGGCCAACTTTTAATTCTTTTATATGACTAACTATTCCTTTTATATAGTAGGGGATTTCACACTGAGTTTTCGTAAACTCACCCCGTTTATTAACCTTTCAAGTAATTTCCAGCCTTAGACGGATCGGGGCTGCGAGGGGCTTGGAGGAAGCCACACACACTGTTTATGTTATAGTTTTGATTATTGCTTTTAAATGTTTTTATGTGGGTTGTAGTAAAGCCGTTGTATTTTTCTGGATTTTAAATTTGGAATTTTATTTATTGTTCTTATAATTGCTAGTATTAGAACACGGATTTCCAAAGCAACTACTGTTGTTCAAAACATCACGTAACCGCAATTGTTTTTTTAAATGAAGCTTCCGCAATTGCCAGGATTTTTTACAAAGTTGTTAAGAATGTTATTCAGCTGAGGTTTTCTAACAAGGTTTAAAAAGGGTACAAGTTTTTAATTATTAAGAAGGGTTTTTAATGGAAACATGGTTTCCGAAAAACACTTCAGTGTGACACGCCAGATTCGAGCCAAACTTCCAGGCCGGGTTTGGGGTGTTACAGTTAAGCAAGTCATATTCTGATATTCTAATTCACATGTTTAGTATGCTACTAAAAATATGATCTGTATGTCATATCGCATACATGGGGTGGGAAAAATGTATGGAGGAAGTATCTGGCAATAAATCTACATTTTCTAGTGGCATGTCCACATTATTCTGTATGTGGCAATAAATTTGCATTTTCTGGTAGCATGTCCACATTATTCTGTATGTGGCAATAAATCTGCAATATCTGGTGGCTCAACCACACTATTCTATTTCTGGTGGCTTGAATGAACGAGTTTTCGGGAACTCTTGTTGGTGTTGGGTAGGATCTATTTTCAAAATCTGCATTGATTTCTAAAAACCGTTGCATTGACATCGTCATTACGCATTTTGCCATATCTGATTTTGTGATTGAATATTCTATATGTTATGATCTATTTTAAATAATATTGAGATGAGTTAATTGTGTTATTATTTTTAGTAACCCACATTGAGTTTTTAAAGCTCACCCTTTTAAATTCTAATGTTTTCGATAATCAAGGTTAGGATGGGCTCGGCTATGGAGACACTCTAGGTTATTTTTTAGAAAACTTTATTATTACTAGTATTTGATATATTGGGTTGTGTTAGCTTACTATGGACTTTGATTTGGACATTGGTTTTTTTTTTAGGGATTTTCACTTAGGATTTTTCTGCATGGTTTATGTTTTAAAACTATATTTAAGTGATTTGGGAAAATAATAATTTAGGATAGATTTTTTTTAATAAAAGTGACAAATTAAATTTAATAAGCCCGATTTCAAATTTATAGTATCTTTTAGAAATCCGACATTATCTACTCATGAAATGGATATTTTTATAAAATATATGTTAACTTATGTTTTCAAAATGACAAATGAGTTTTAGATATAGAAATTTGCTTGTTGCGTTGTTTTAATTTAATTACGATGTATTCTCTAAAATGTTTTAATTTAATTACGATGTATTCCCTAAAACACTAAAATTGCTTGAGTTTTCCAAAGTTAAAGATAGCAACTAAAATTGGTTTTATTTAAAAACAAGATTCAAAGACGTTTAACTGCACCATCGTCATGGCCAATGTGATCTTTGAGATTCGGACATAATGTCTAGGACGGGTTTAGGGGGTTACAATATTACAAGCATACTTGCTTAACTATACGAACTCTCGTTTATACTCAGCTATTGATCGATTCCCTTATTTCAACTAAAGAAACTCTTTCTTTTTCTTGTTAAGATACAACTGACTAACATATTTCTTCCTGAATTTCGTCTAAGAGAAATCCAATTAATACGATCACTTGATGACATTATAGTTAAAGTATCCCACCAAGAGTTTGCTTCATCTTTCAGCAACAAAACGACACATCTTAGAAAATCTTCAAGTGTACACATCAATTCTGCAAAAACTCTTTTTGTATTCACTAACCAGAATTCAGCTTTTGGAGGACCATCATCAATCTTACCTCTAAATTCTTCAGCTCCACATTTCTAAATTTTATCCACTGAAGGGCGAATAACAATCGTAATCATAGGATTGAGGACGTCGAGGTACTAGAGGGGGCACAGTAGGGGTTGGAGGTTGCAGAGTCACAGTTCGCTCATTTAAATTCATTGAACCATATCGGTTCATCATACCGAAAAACACACTTCTCATTTCATCACCAAATGATTGTGGGAGTGACACACTTTGACTTGCTTCCGGGTTGTAAGCTTATACATTACTCTCAGCTTCATTAACCATGGCCCGATTTGATTCGACCCATATCTTGTGTTTATAAGAAAATACAATGTTAAAACAGATCAAAAGCATCACACTATCACAAGTTATATGTGGTATGTACATTCTAGACTCATTACACACTACGTTAGTCCTAGAATCGATTAAATCATAGCTCTTATACCACTAAATGTAACACTCCTATCCCATCTCCGTTGTCAGATTAAGGTTATAAATTGTTACCAAGTTAGACAGAACTTTTAATCTCAATTTTGAATAGTTAACAAAATAAAGTGTAGACTTATAACAATTAAATCAATTCAGGATAAACATACACTCACGAGCCTTCATTCGAGCTTACAAGGGACTAAAAACAATTTGAGAACAATCCGGGATCAAATTGAAACAAAATAGAAAAATTTAGAAAAATTTGAAAATTTGTAAAATAGGGGTCACACGGCCATGTAGCTAGGCCATGTGACATAGCCTAGACTACGTGAACATTCGAAGTCAGGACACATGGCCGTGTGTTCGCCAATGTGAGTATTTGAATAGGGCCACACGGCTGTGTCATAGGTCGTGTGCGAGATCATCTAACAAACTATTTTGGATCAAACAGCTGTGTCACAGGCCGTGTACTAGACCGCATGGATTGTAACACCCCTATAACACGTATCCGTCGCCGGAGTGGGTTATGAAGAGTTACCAATCCAAAAACTACATTTGTACATTCACATTTACATAAGTTCATTAGCAATTATATGCATAGCCAAACACAATCAAAGATCGAAATTCAGACTTATACCGACATTCAAAAGTTGCCATATTCACATGGCTTATATACAACAACATCTCAAAATATCATTCACTTAAGTCTATTCTATACATGTCATACTAGCTCCAAAACATAGTAGTACCAAAATGATAGATAGTGTGACGAGTTGCTGACAATCCCTCCCGAGCAGGTGACTGGAGTCAACAATCTATAAAATAGAGAAACGTAACAAACGGAGTAAGCTTTCATAAGCTTAGTAAGTTTTAAGCAATGCAAACAAATAAACTTAATTATACTTCGATCATTCAATTTCTCAAGAGGCCATTTTCTAGGTATATTTCCATTTGGCCGAATATACACAAGCACATAATGCACATTTAGCATTCTTATTTCACTTAATCTGAATTCATATAACATAAATAAATCAAATACTTTCACATACTTTCACACCTTGACCGAATGTATCATGATCATAGATATAGTTATAACATTTATTCACATATGTATCACATTATACACTTATGATTCAATTCAAATCAAACTCACATATAAGTACATAATACGTACCTGGCCAACTTAACGTACTGTATGTATTCATTTGTCATTCTAACACGAGGTATCTTAGTCTTAGACTTTTATCAAATCTCCGGCATTTAGCCTGGTAGGTTTTAAACCTGAATTCATCCATTGGCATTTTGCCTGCTAGGCTCGAAGCCCGATATCATTTCACTGGCATCATAGCCTGCTAGGCTCAAAGGCCCGAATAGTATCTCACCGGCATCATAGCCTGCTAGGCTCAAAGGCCCGAATAGTATCTCACCGGCATCATAGCCTGCTAGGCTCAAAGGCCCGAATAGTACCGTACGATATTCAAATCAACAAGTTTTATATAACACAATCACACCAAATTAGGTACTGGCATCATTCGAATATATCATCCTACATTTTATTCACTTTTATTTCATTTCATCATTCACACTTATCATTTGATAGTTTACACATAACATCTCACTCATATTCATCTAACACTTA
Organism: Gossypium hirsutum; assembly: GCF_007990345.1. Lineage (NCBI taxonomy): Eukaryota > Viridiplantae > Streptophyta > Magnoliopsida > Malvales > Malvaceae > Gossypium > Gossypium hirsutum. The sequence continues at coordinate 37,405,031 of NC_053436.1, forward strand.
TCATTTGATCATAAAAGCATATCACATTTTACTTCCATATTATATTTTCCATTCGGCCATATACATACATTACAAGTAATCCTTAATTCTCATAATATGTCATGTCATTATCGAATATTATTTATGTTTAACTACTTAAAACTTACCTCGAATATTTTCGAATAGTCTCGGATCGGCTATTCAACTACTTTCTCTTTTCCCCTGTCCAACCTTTGTTCTCTATGCTCTTGAGCTAATTCAAACAAATTTAACTTATTAAAGTCCCATCATGCTAGCTTATGGCCGAATATGACAAGAAATTTAATAGGTCATATAGCTACTTTTAGCTCAAATACAAAATGGTCATACACATTTTTAATCACATTAAGCAATTTAATACAATTAATTTAACATTTACTCATGTACACCTTTATGACTGAATACACATATCAAATAAGTAACTTACTTTAACACATAACCAACATTGCCAAAGTACATATGACCCTAATGACCGAATATGTATATCACCAAAATTCCTATTACTTAACCTTTAACCTTGATAGCCGAATGTTCATTGTATACCTAGTTCACATACATAAATACAAAACTCATATGGCTTATCATATTTTCACATACATATCTTAACCATATAGCCGAATATATAGCTCATCAAATAGATATTTATTCACATTCCCTTAACACATATTGATCAACTAGTCCATGCATTAGCCTTTGGCACATTCAGCCATTAAAGCAATAACCTATTTGTAACACCCCGTACCCGAGTCCGTCGCCGGAGTCGGACACGAGGGGTTTGCAGACTTAAATCACTTCTTTGCACAATCCATTTTAAAATTTTCCAGGCAAGCTGGCTAACTGCGTCACTCTCACCTTAAAAATCATATCTTGAGTTTCACAACTCGAAAATCAGTTTCGTGATTTTTCCCTGAAACTAGACTCATATATGCATCTACAAATTTTTTTCTAGAATTTTTGGTCAGGCCAATTAGTACAGTTTATTAGTCAAAGTCTCCCCTGTTACAGGGATCAACTACACTGACCTTTGCGCATTACGACTTGGATATCTCCCTGTACAAGGCTTCAATACTGATTTCGTTTGTTTCTATATAAACTAGACTCAAAGAGGAATCTATACATATATGGCATGACTTCTAAATGTCTCTGGTTAATTTATAATGAATTTCCAAAGTCAGATCAGGGGATCCAGAAACAGTTCTGGCCCTGTCTCACGAAAACTTTAACATCTCATAATATACTGTTCATATGAATGTTTCGTTACTTTCCTATGAAAATAGATTCATCAAGGTTCGATTACATAATTTATTCACTATTTAATTCCATTCCTACTATTTTTAGTGATTTTTCACATCCACATCACTACTGCTGCCAGCATCTATTTTTAAGGTAAACTTTACCTATTTCATGATCCTCCATGGATCAACTAGAGTTTGTCATACATATTCCAAAAATGATCATGAATAACCATTCCCATGGCTAACGGTTACCAACATTTCCATACCTCTCGACAGACAACATACAAAACGATTATAAAGCTATGATCAAAGTATATTTAAGCCATTTTCGCATGGCTATCCAAATTTACACAAAACCGAAGGGTACATGACCAACAACAAAAGGGTAGTCCTATACATGCCATTTCAAAGTTCAACCAAAAGTATACCAAAAGGAGCTTTGATAGTGTGGGCGACTTCGACTTCAAAATCCCGAGTCCGATAGCTGAAGAACCAAAATCTATAAAACAGAGAATCAAAGAAACGGAGTAAGCATTAAATGCTTAGTAAGTTTTGAGCAAAGAATTTAGACACAACCAAAGTATAGCATTCATGTAGCTAAACGGATAATTTCATATGCACAAATTTTCAATATCATACTTACTTCACATTACCAACCCTTTTATTCATACACAAAGATCAACTTAGCCAAAGGCCGGTAGCTCATTTATCAACTGAGCGAATACTTATTTGTAAGGGCTCAACTAATTCAAAGCACATACGAAACATACCTCAATGTTGGGATGTTACAAGCGTATTAACTGAATTTTTTACAGCAAGATCATTCATTCCCAAATCACGTACCTTCGAAATTTAACCGGATATAGCTACTCGTTCAAATGCCTTCGGGACATAGCCCGGTTATAGTAACTCTCACAAATGCCTTCGGGACTTAACCCGGATTTAGTAACTCGCACCAATGCCTTCGGGCTTAGCCCGGAATTAGTATCTCGCACAAATGCCTTCGGATCTTAGTTCGGATATGGTCACTTAGCACAAAGCCTTCGGGACTTAGCCCGGACATCATTCGAATAACCATGCACATTTAACAATAAATCATGACACATTCGTATTTCATTTTCATTAGCAAAACTCAAACACAAGACACTTATCACTCTTGCAATTTCGGCTCAATAGCCACACACAAAGAGCATGATTTTGATTTGCTTAAAACATGATCTAATCAAATCATAATTTAAGCTCTATTACTCAAGAACTTACCTCGGATGTGGTCGAACGTTTTCAGCGGCTATTCGATAACTTTTTCCTTTCCCTTATCCAAATGTGGTCCTCTAAGCTCTTGAGCTAATTCAAACAAATTTAACTTATTAAAGTCTCATTATGCTAGCTTATGGCTGAATATGACAAGGAGTTTGATTGGTCATATGGCCACCTTCTAGCTCAACTACACAATGGTCATATGCATTTTTAATCACATCAAGCAATTTAATACAATTCATTCGAACATCAAAAGAAAACCTCAAGGTACTTAGCCCATATATACTTTAGGCATTAGAGTCACATATATATATGGAATCATGAATCAAACTCAACATTTTAGCTAATATTCCCCCTTGGCCGAATTTTCTAAGCCAAGACAAAAGCATCAATATGCTTGCCTCTAACCGAATACATGCAACACCAATCTTCTTCCTATGGCCGAATATGCATGTCTATGTTGAGGCCAATTATATACTTAATACCACACATAAATGGCATACATTTTACTAACTAATGCATTACATATTATAACTCAATACGCATCCATCATTTAATCCATAACCGAAGCACCATCATGTGTAAGTATATACCTTGAGATAATATATAGGTCATACCAATACATCATGTGCAATCATATATATATATGTGCAAGAGCCGAATCACAAATTTGATTATAACCAAATTTAAACATATATCCAAAGCATAAATCTTACCTACCATGCAATAAGCATAAATCACACTTATGGATATACCATGGCCGATACTTCCAACAACACCAAATAAAAATATACTTCATGGATCTAAGGTAGAACCAAGAAAGAAACTCATAATCATCAAGATGTAAGCAACTACCATTTTTCATCTAGATTTAGCATGAAACACAACCATCACCCTTATTAATCTCCATAGCCGAAAACCTTACTTATTCCAAAATCACAATTTCAACATGGGTTACCAACAATAACTTGATATCTCACTCAAAATCAACTAGGATTTCAAGAACTAGTATCAACTTCCTTACCTTAATATCGACCTAAGATGACCGATTGCTTCACTCCTTCCTTCCTCCTCTCAATCCGGCCAAGAAGAACCAAAGAACACAACTTGTTTCCTTTCTTCCTTAGAACATTCGGCCAAGAGAAATGAAAAAAAAGATGGACACTTTTTTTTGTTTTCTTTCTTACATTCACGGCAATGGGGAGGGGGGAGAAACAATCACACACCTTCTTTCTTTTTTCCATTTCTTTATTACTAACTTTATTTTATTGTTTCCTCCCATGATGCACCAACACAACATGTCTATGACATGTTTTGCCCATCACCCTTTGTCCATCCTAATGTCATGGCCGGCCACTACTAGATGGGGGGAAAATTGACATGCAAGTCCCCCTTTTTCAACATGCACTAATAGGTCCTTATGTTTTGATCTATCACATTTCAAAAATGTCACACATAAGTCCTATTGACTAAATTCACATGCAATTTACTAAATCGGAGCTTAAAATTTTCACACATTTATTTTAGACAATAAATATCATATTCAAATAATTTGGTGACTCGGTTTAGTGGTCTCGAAACCGCTTTCCTACTAGGGTCGCTTTACGGCTGTCACACTATTTAACATTCAAGCATTTTATACTAAAATTTCTCCCAAGGCCGAATTCATATACAACCTTTAATACTCATACAAAGTTTATATTTTAAATAATTTATACACACACCATTAACCTAATATCAATTAACTAAGCACTTTAACAAATTTTCTTTAACTATACACACATTCGACAATGACAAAGACAATTTAACAAACCTTAAATTCAACTTATAACAATATATAGTCAATATTCAAAGCATTTAACATCACTTCATCATAATTTTACATCATGGCCGAATGCTCCTTTTAAACCATTTACCCTCACAAAGCATAAATTTCACCATCAAACTTACAAGCTTATAATCCCATGAATTTTAACATCATAATATCTATCCAACTCTCACTCATTAACTTCTATCATAAATCTCAAAATCTATAGTTTTCCTACCCATGACCGAAACCTCTAACAACACCAAAAATCAAAAATATACTTCATGGGTTTAAGGTAGAACCAAGAAAGGAACTCATAAACATCAAGATATAAGCAAACTACCATGAACTTACGTTGGATTTTTTTTGTTCTACAATGACCGAACAACAAGCTTTCTTTTTCTTTCTTTGAGTTTCGACTAAGCTAAGGAAGAAGATGAACAATACACATTGTTTTTTTTATCATCTTTTCTTATTTTAGTTAATTTTTTTATTTCATAATTTAAGCCATTAACTATTATAATATTAATATAAAATGTATATATGGCTAATCAACCATCATCATGGCCGGCCACTTACTTAAAAATAGGGAATTTGACATGCAAATCCCCATATTTTAAGCCATGCAATATTTGGCCACTACACTTCAACCTATCATATTTTCAAAGTTTCTCACATAAGTCCTTTTTAATTAATTTCACATCTAAATGACAAAAATCAAAGCATGAAATTTTTACACATACACTTTCACTTATAATAGGCATAGAATATAACATTTAATTATTTTCGTGACTCAATTTTGTGGTCCCGAAACCACTTCCCAACTAGGGTCAAATTAGGGCTGTCACATGGATACTACACCTAAAAACAATAAATAGACATGACTGTGCGATACGACCTTGTGACAACCCATGTCCCAAGCCATGTGCACCATTTTTGACCCCTAAATCAAGCAATTTCATACCTCATTCCTTGCACAACAAGACATGTTATATCTAGATCAATTCCTAGGTTCAAAAACACATTCAAATCATCAATTACATGCCAAAATTTCATCCATCCTATACCTAACCAATATGCCATTCAAAGGCACCTGATTTAAAGATTATTCAATCAAATAACAAAGATAAGAAAAATGCATGACATTAACCACCTATTCATAATCCAACATCAACCAAAATTACCAAATATAAACACTTTCATCAAGTTACCATTATAAGCATCATGACCTAAAACATAGTCTTAAATATTACAACCCAAACACTTCAAATACATACATTCAAAACTAATCATTTCATTAGAATAGCCATTATATAATAGCATTTACATATTCACAACAAAACACCTATATACATGACACTTGCCAAAACAAAATATAAAAGCTACCAAATAGCTGGATAGTGTGAGCTTCCAAGTGATTCGTCCAGTCAGTCCGCAAGTTTGGTAACTACAAAAGAGCCAAAAATGAAACAAGTAAGCTAAAGAAGCTTAGTAAGTTTATAGTTTTAAAACATCAAACTAACTTACCTTAATTGACATCAAAATATAAAAAGATAATTTAAAATTCCTCATAGCCAAATACACATCCACAACCCACATTAGTTCTTGATCATATATCAAAATATACCATGATAAATTCTCTTCTCAAATAACTTTTCAACTCCATAAACAACAATTCATCAATATAAATGTACTCACATATAAACAAGTAGTTCATTCAACATTTAACATGAATATGAATCAACATTTAAGCACATAAGTAAACCATACATTCCATTAACATTTAGCCTGATGAGCTAAGTACTCGTGTAACATCTTGAATTAGGGTCTAGTCGAAACAATGGTTTTGAGACCGTAAATCTGAGATAGAAATAATGATTTTATGATTATTATGAGGTCCATGATATGTATGCATGCTTGTTTGTAAGTTTCATCAAGAAATTCTATGCATAAAATGTCTCATTGAACTTTAGGGACCAAATTGAACAAGATGCAAAACTTGTGTTCCAGAATCTTTTAGCATGAAATTGCTTTAGATTATAAATTAGCAGGTCCTAATTAGCAATTTGACAAATTTCTAAAAGTTTGGACAAAAATGGACATGGATAGGAAAAATTTGAAAGAAAGGCCTTAAGGGCATTTTGGTCATTTGGTAAATAAAAGAATAAAAAGGGAAAATAAGCCAAAATTTGTGTCATCTTCCTCCCCCATTGCTGAAAATTTCAAGGAGCCATAGCTAGGGTTTTATTCATCTTTTCAAGCTCAATAGTAAGTGTTCCCTAGCCCGTTTTTAATATTCTTTACATTTTTAAAGTCCTCGTAGCTTGATTCACCTATTTCCACCCTTATTTTGAAGTAGGGTTTATGTATGAAAATTTACCCATGTGTGACATGCATGTATTTTGATGATTTATGGAGGAATATGAGAGTTTAGTGTGTGATAAACATCTTTCACAAGATGATTTTTCATGAAAACCACTAAAAAGGACTAAATTAAAAAAGGTGTAAAATAAGTGATAAAAATCTAATTTTGATGAAAATATAGGCTGTTATAAGTACAAGGAAAATTCGGCTAGGCTTGGGTAACAACGAAAATACATGCATTTCATTTTACAAGCTTAAAGACTAAATTGTAAATAAGTGAAAAGTTAAGGGTAAAGGAGTAATTTTGCTAAAGTATGAATTATGAATCGATTTGAATAATGTGATTATTAAACAAGTTAAATTTGACATTATAGATCGAGAAAAACATGATTTGGGTATTTATCAAGGGAAGAATAAAGTTTTCGACGAATAGGCATGTTTATCATCATTTTGTACCGAGGTAAGTACAGGTGTAAATAATGTGACAATATAGTATGTTTTGATGTGTTAATAATATGTGGAAAGTATTTTATCATTATTATGTATGTTATGCCTAATGATGGTGTTGTAAGTACGAATGATATTATGGTCGTTATCCACGACATCACGAGCAAGTGCAATTGAGACATTATGTACATGTGAGAAAGAGTCTCGTTTGAAACTTAAGAATAGTTTAGGATACAAGTGACATATCACTAGGAATTTAGAAATTTGAACTTATTGATTTGGTCTCGGTTCGTGATATATATGTGGCATCTGAACTCATTGAGTTGGTCTAAGTTCATGATGGATGCGATACATGTAATTGGGTTCCAAGCACTGGTCTTGTGCGTGTTCTACCGCTGGCTATGTAGTCTTGAGTGCATCGGATACCTAACAGCTTGTGTAGGCAGCCCGTGTAGTTACACCTTGATCGATAGCTTAAGTAAGCAGGCCTGTGAGTAGCTCCATTGTGAGCGTTACATGTTATGAGGTAGCTTTGGCTACGTATGTATGTGTGGCAATTTTGTGCAAGTTTTCTTTGTATCCAATAGTATTCTGAGTGTTCAACGGGTAATGCAATGGATGAGGTGATGAAAGTCCCAATGAGGGCATGTTAAAGAAGGTATGATCATATGATATACTATGGGTAAGTACAGGTATGTATGCTAAACTCATGAGCAACGCCTTGATAAAGGATGAATTGTAATGAGAAAGTATATATATATGTATAAACACTTGATAAATAAGCCAAAATGCTTGAATGATGAATATTTTTTATGGTTATGTTATTATGTTTTGTGTGATGATTGCTTACTATCATTTCATATTACTTGCATGTGAATTTACTATGCTTTAATGCTTACCCCCTTTCCTATCAGAGTATTCTATCACACTGTCAAAAGAATATTGGGTATAGTAAAATTGATAGCTTGAGTATGGCATGTATAGGGGACTTGGTTATTTTGTGATATGTATCATGCAAGTTTGGCCAAGTTGTAAAGGCCTCTAATATTGATGATTCATTTTGTAATGGCCATGTGATATGGCTTATATTTGATTATTAGATTGTAATCTAATTATCCATGCATGCATGTGCTAATGCCGTGATGATGTGAGATGTTATTACTTGGTAAATGTATGAAGTATGGATTAGATGCTAGAAGATAAGAAATGACTAAATGGCTTAAGATGATCATGGTAGTGAATATGTATTATGGAATTTGGATAACAAATTTGGTTATGCATGAAATTGGTATGGAATGCCTCTAAGTGGTGTGACTAATTACATGTGCTTTAGGATGATATTTTGAAGGCATTAAAATGCCATGGCATTGGATATTGAATGTTTAAATATGCTATGAAACATGTTTGAGAATATGGATGAGTGAGGGTGGCAATTGGCTTAGAAAATAGCCTCTAAATTGTCTACACAAGCATGTGTCTAGGCTGTGTGTGACACATGGTCATCCCCCATAGGCGTGTTGCATAGCCATGTGTCCCCTGCACCCGAATTTTACAGGTCAGTATGCACAGTAATAAACACACAAGCTAAGACACGGGTGTGTGTCTTGGCCGTGTGAGAGACACGGCCTACCCATACGGGTGTGTGCTCTGGCCGTGTGAAGTCTGCACCATTTTATGAAAAATTCATTTATTTTTAATGTACCACATGGTCTGGACACACGGGCATGTGATATGGTCGTGTGACCTTATTTTGATGATGACGTCATAGTCAAAGAGTTACACGGGTTGAGGACATGGGCATGTCCTAAGCCACATGGGCGTGTGTGACCAAACGGCCTACTCCCACGGGCGTGTGACTCTCCAAAACAAGAAATTGTTAAGTTGCCCAAAGTTTTTCAATAGTCCTCAGTTTAGTCCCAAACCACCCCTGGTGTATGTTTTGGGCCTTGTAGGCCCATGTAAGGGATGAATTGTGCATGTATGAATGAACTTGAATTGAAGAAAATTTTTGTAGTCTGGTTTTGCATGAATGTTTGAGTACAAGTCCGATAATGCCTCATACCCTGTCCCGGCGTCAGACATGAGTAATGTAACGCCCCAAAAATCCTGAATTCTTGAATTCTTTTTTTCTTTTATGCTTAACAATTCCGGTTAAGTGTTAATTACGTGATAGTAGGTCTTGGTCAAGGTTTGAGTTCAAATGTAGGGGTAGAAGAAATTATAGTTTAATAATTAAAAGCACCTTGTTGGCAAGTAGTTGGACTTTTAAATAAAGATAAGGGAAAATGGCATCAAAAAGCCTTGTGGAAGAGTGGCTAAGTGACGCCACTTAGAGTGTAGGGAGGTGGCATTAGCAGCTAGCAAGGAGATCTAAGGTTCGAATACTAGCTTAGTGGTTTATAAGTCTAATTTTGGCCTTCTAGAAGGTTGGAAGTGGCGTGAAGATGGACTCTAAGGGGAGTGTTCAGAAGAGAAAATTAAGGAAAGGATCAAGGGGTTATCAGGAAGAAAAACGAGGAGATGAGAATGGGGAAGAGATGGAGCCGAATGGGGAATTGAGGGCCAGGCAATTCAGCTATAGGGGCTATAAATAAGTGTCGAATGCAGGGTTGCCAGGCTAATGCCAAATTTCCTTCACTCTATTACCGAAAACCCTTTTCCCTAAAAGCCAAAAACCCTTTTGTTTTACTTTCTTTTATTTGTGTCGATTTCTATTCTTTCTCTACACAATTTTCTTTGCTTCGCTTAGGCGATTCCTTCTTCTACTCTTCTTATTTAATCTGTACCAAATAAACCTTATTCACCATACTAAGTTTAAAAGCCAAAAGCTAAATCTTCTAAGGGCCAAATACTCTTCAATCGAATCTAGTGTAAGTGTTTGTTCTTCCAATAGATTTTTCTAAGAATCTATTATGCTATTCCTTCCTCACTCTTTCTAATCAACTGTGGTAGGGAATTAGTATCGGATCTCGAATTTTAGCTCTGCCAAAATTGCTCTTTAGATGTTTGCGATTTTGGTAAGTTTTCCTCTCCCATTGGCTAAGGTGGCCGAATGTTCATAGTTAAGGTAAGGGGACTTGTGTTGGATACGAGTCACCTATTATTCTAGTTTTAATAGTTAAGATTGGTGCAGATCTAGGAGTTGACCGTGGTTAGTGATTTAAAAAGGGGCTATTATACTTATTGCTTAGGGCAAAGTTAAGGTGAGGTTTCGATTTTTGTAAAGATATGTATTAAGCATACGATTAATTGAAAGGTGATATTGTTTGTAGGTTGGTGACTAAGGGAATCGCAGCACGCTTGCTTACCAGGTGTGTACATACACTGCACACACAAGTAGATCGGCAAAAGCTGAAATGCCGAAAAGCCGAAAGTTTGCTGCGGTAGTCTTGCGAGTGCACGAACACTCGTGCAGAGGAAACTGATAGGTTGTCTGAGGCCCATGGGTGATTCCATGGACTTGGGCTGTGATTTGGCAAACCGGGCCAGAATAGGCTTAATGAGCTCAATGAACTGTTGGGCCCATAATAGGCAAAATTTGATAATTGATGCTATGTGATAGAAAATTTGTGTGTGAGCATGAATATAAGGTGATTTGGGCCTAACAGGTCACTTAAAGATGATTTGGGCCTAATGGGCCATATGAATATGAATTGCGCCTGATGGGCCATATGAATGTGAATTGGGCCTAATGGGCCATATAAATGAGATTGGGCCAAGTGGGACATATGTATGTATGTAGGGGTTTTGGGCCTAGTATATGATAAACTACATAAAACTTAATTAATATATTGCGACCGTGGACAAGTCATAGGGTTAAGGTGTGGCAACGGGTATATGCATGTCTAGGATTAGATCTAGAGCTTGGTACTTAAGCGGTCTTAATGACTCACCTCCTCTTCTCTGGAATCCTACCTGGTGCATAGTAGTCGTTCATCTTCGCTCACGAGATTTGTTAACAGGCCGAGGTAAGTGGAAACCGTATTAAAGAGAAAATTACTAAAATGCCCCAAAGGGCGAAAATGACCAAAATACCCCTAGGTGTTGAATGTAAATTTTATGGATATGACATGCATACCTGCTACATACATAAGATATTCTGCTTAGGTTGTAGATGGGTTGGGAAGTATGGAACGGAGGAAGTATATGAGGATCGCATGGTTGCTTGACAATCGTGGATCCACCGACGGCTTTTAAGCCCAATATGTAAATGAAGGTAGTTTCACCATTGATGTGTCGGTTGGGTGGGTTGATATTTATATCCCCACATGATGTGACGGGGGACGGAGCTGGTGTGTAGCGAATGGATTATTGGGATGGAATTGCATTGCATGTTTGATGTTTGATGATTTTTTAATGCTTGTTTTTCGTTAAGGGTTGTACACACTGAGTTTACGAAAACTCACCCCCTCTTTTATTTTATTTTCAGGTGATGCTCAGTAGGAGGTTCGATGTTTGGAGGGATTTTGGGTGGCCAGCTAGCAAGACAATTTGGACTTGGTTTTTTTCATTTTAAAGCATATGAGTCTCTGATTATTAAGTGATTACATACTAGATTGTAATAAAGCCTTCCATTTTGTTATTATTTGGATTATTATTTTTATGTGACGTAATTATAAGAAGTTGAACATGGTTTCTTAAACTACAGTATGTCATTTCTACGTTTCCGCAACTAAATTTTTAAAGTGACTTATTTTCCTCAAATCATATGTTTTGAACAAGTGATTGAAAGAAGTTTTTTTTTGATAATTAAGATTTTCTTTTATTTTAAGAAGTGTTTTCAATGAAAACACGGTTTTCACTAAAACACTTCAATGTGACATGCCGAATCTGACCATAACATTCGGGGTAAGATTGGGGTGTTACATTTAGTGGTATCAGAGCCGGTTGCAAAACTCGAGTTGTGAAGTGGGCCTTATTATTATTTGGTTTCTGTTTTCTACTTATTACTTGGATTTTAAAAATACTTTGAATCATAATCTTGTTGTGCGGCACACCGAGTCTCCAACGTTGAACCAAGTAAGTATACTTATTCTTAAGTTTGTTTAAATTGTTATACAGTAGATAGTTAAAGGACTACTTTAGATGATTTTGTTAGAATGGAACCGAAGCCCGCAGGAACTTGAAACTATAGAGGATTTCCAAAAACAATCTTCTTTTTAAATATTTTCATAAAACATCTGTTTAATTGTTAAACTAACAAAAACTTCATAAAATTTTTAATCCAAATAATATGTGAATCAACGATGACTGCTAGAAGAGATGCAAGAGGCCGTGGCCGAGGCTGCAGAAGTGTTAGGGCTGAATCGTCGCATCGGGCCATATGCCCGATGTTAGAGTAGAAGAGGCTCTGGCCTCACCTGTGGCTGGGAATAGATAGTACGATCGGGCCAAGGGGGATGATGCATTGTCGTAAGTAATGCTAAGGATTTTGGAAAGGGTCGTTGGGCCCAACAATGGCACTAGAAATTGGGGATCCATTCCGGAGCAACTTCGATCGAACGGGGCTGAGATCTTTAAGGGCGTGGCTGGCGTGGCTCCTAACATGGTAGAATATTGGTTGGAGGCCATTGAAAGGATAATGGAGGACCTGTACTGTTCACCAGAACAAAAGTTAAAAGGAGCCATGTCACTACTTAGGGAAGAAGCCTACAAATGGTGGCTGACGGTGAAAGAGGGCACCCAATCGAAGTGGGTCATTTGGGAGTTTTTCAAAGTTGCATTCCAAGGGAAGTATATGGGTGCAAGTTATGTGGATGCTAGAAGGAGGGAGTTCCTGAACTTGACCCAAGGAAACAAATCAGTGGCGGAGTATGAGGCGGAGTTTCTACGCCTTAGTAAGTATGTAAGAGTAGTGGTGGCAACGGACTATGAGCGTTGCGTTAGGTTTGAGAACAGACTGAGAGATAGCCTTAGGGTATTGATAGCTCCACAAAAGAAGTGAGTTTTCTCAGAATTGGTGGAGAAAGCAAAGATAACGGAGGAGATAAAGCGCACTGAGCGCTTAAATCGGGAGAAAGAAAGGGGTAAGAATAAGAGGGAGGCTAAGACCCCGGTTGTTGGAGAGAGGCCTAGGGTCTGGGGCTAGGGCTAGAAATAATGGGCCAGTTAGAGCAAGGCCCCCTACTGCTAATCCAGGGGTGCCACCATGTGTTGATTGTGGGAGAAGCCATAGAGGCGAGTGTTGGAAGAGGATGGGAGCTTGTTCCGCTTGTGGGTTTATAGAGCATAGGAGGATTGCCCCCGAATGCTAGGTCTAGAGCCAGTTGTGGGCCAAGGTGGTGCTTAGCCACCAATGGGTGGTCAGCTGCCGCCAAGGGGTCGTGGGCAGGCCAGGGCCGGTAACGGCAATAGACGAGGATGTGGAGCACCAAGTGGAAATACAGGCCATGCTGAGGCGAGACAAGTTTATGCCGCTCGTCGCAGAAAAGACAGGGATGCCCCAGATGTGATAACAGGTATGTTCTTTATATATAAGTTACCTTACACAGCATTGATTGATATTGGATCGGCGCATTCATATGTTGTATGCAATATGACTGAATCTTTGGGTGATATGTTTGAAATTACTGCAAATGGGATGACTATGATAAGTCCATTAGGGAGTCAGTAGCAGTGAATAAGTTGTTTAGGGAGGTACCCTTCGTAGTCCAAGGGGTTACTTTTAGCAGATTTGATGGAGCTATCGTTTAGAGAGTTTGACTTAATCTTGGGTATGGATTGGCTGGTGAAGCACCGAGCCACCTTGGATTGCGTTGCAAAGTGAATGGTGTTAAGAACGGTGGAAGGTAAGGAGGTGGTGGTGATTGGTGAATGCCGAAACTATTTGTCAAATGTGATTTCAACGTTAAGGGCCAAGAAGTTAGTACGAAAGGGATGCGAAGCCTTTTTGGCTTATATTAGTAATACGGAGGCGAAGAGCCCTACTGTTAAGGAGTTGAGAACAGTTAGGGAATTTTTGGATGTTTTTTCCGAGGAGCTGCCTGGGTTGGCACCCAGCAGAGAAGTGGAATTTGGAATCGAGTTGTTACCTGGGACGGCTTCGGTGTCTATCGCTCCTTATTGGATGGCACCAAAGGAGTTGGTGGAACTTAAGGCACAGATTCAGGAATTGTTGGATTGAGGATTCATACGACCAAGTGTGTCTCCATGGGGAGCACCGGTGTTATTCGTGAAGAAGAAGGATAGAACCTTGCGAATGTGCATCGACTATCGGAAGTTAAACAAGTTAACTATTAAAAACAAGTACCCTCTGCTGAGAATCGATGATTTTTTCCATCAGTTTAGGGGAGCGTCCATTTTCTCGAAGATTGATCTGCGATCAGGGTATCACCAATTGAGGGTTAAGGAGGCGAATGTTCATAAGACAGCTTTCAGAACTTGTTATGGGCACTACGAGTTCTTGGTGATGCCATTCGGGCTGAAAAATGCACCTGCCGCTTTCATGGATCTCATAAATCGGGTTTTCTAACCCTACTTGGATCGGTTCATGGTAGTATCTATAGATGACATCTTGGTGTACTTAAAGGATGAAGATGAGCATGATGTGCACTTAAGGATTGCGTTACAGACTTTGAGGAGAAGCAACTATATGCCAAATTCAGTAAGTGCGAGTTTTGGCTAAGGGAGGTTACTTTTATAGGGCATGTGGTGTCAGCTGAGGGGATTAAAGTGGATCCCTTGAAAATCGAGGCAGTGTTAGAATGGAAAACACCCAAGTCAGTATCGAAAATTCAAAATTTTCTAGGCTTGGCAGGATACTATAGGTGGTTTGTTGAGGGCTTTTCAGTAATTGCTGCACCCTTAACTAAATTGTTGAAGAAGGGGGTACCGTTTGTTTGGACGGACAAGCAGCAAGAGAGTTTTGGAAAACTTAAGAAAGTTTTAATGGAGGCCCCTATGTTAATTCAGCCAGTGCCTGGGAAGGAGTTTACGGTTTATAATGACGGGTCGCATGTGGGCTTAGGTTGTGTATTGATGCAAGAAGGAAAGGTGGTTGCGTATGCGTCACGACAACTTAAGACGCACAAGGTGAATTACCCAACCCATGATTTGGAGCTAGCTGCAGTGGTTTTCGCACTAAAGAGATGAAGGCATTACTTATATGGGGAGAAGTGCGTAGTTTATTCGGACCACAAGAGTTTGAAGTACCTCCTTACCCAAAAGGAGCTAAACCTTAGGCAGTGTAGGTGGGTGGAATTATTGAAGGATTATGATTGTACGATTGAATACCACCCTCGCAAAGCAAATGTAGTAGCCGACGCATTGAGTCATATGGCTAAGTCAGACTTGAGAGCTATGCTCGTCCGTTTAAGCTTGTTGGATGATAGTAGCTTGTTAGCTGAGCTTCAAGTAAAGCCGATGTGGGTCGAGCAGATAAGGAGTAAGCAATTATTGGATAAGACTTTGAGTACCCGTTTTAAACAAGTAGAGAGTGGGGAGACATCGGACTTTGGGATAAATAGTGAAGGAGGATTGTGTTTCCATGGGAGAATATATATACCAAAGCACGATGATCTAAGGCAGTCCATTTTGCGGGAAGCACATAGCGGTCTCTATGCTATGCATCCTGGCAGAAACAAGATGTATCAGAATTTGCATAAGCTTTATTGGTGACCTGGACTTAAGTGCGAGGTTATGGAGTTCGTAGGTAAATGCTTGGTTTGTCAAAAGGTGAAGGCGAAACATCATTGCCCTCAGGGTTGCTTCAACCAGTAAAGATTCCACTCTGGAAGTGGGAAAGGATAACTATAGATTTTGTTGGCGGGCTACCCTTGATGCCTGCTAGGAAAGACTCGATATGGGTTATAATGGATTGATTAACCAAGTCTGCCCATTTTATACCGGTTCACACTGACTACTCGTTGCAAAAACTGGCTAGGCTGTATGTGGCAGAGATTGTAAGATTGCATGGAGTGCCAGTATCCATAATATCTGATAGGGACCCACGTTTCACTTCACAATTTTGGAAGAAGTTGCATGAGGCGTTGGGTACTAGGTTGAACTTCAGTACGACTTTCCACCCTCAAACTAATGGACAGTCGGAAAGGGTGATCCAAGTATTGAAAGATATGTTGAGGGGATGCGTGATTGAGTTCTAAGGTAGCTGGGAGGACTATTTACCGTTAGCCAAATTCACGTACAATAATAGCTATCAAGCAAGCATTGAGATGACTCCATACGAAGCACTGTATGGGCTAAGGTGTCAAACTCCAATATGTTGGACGAATTTGGGCGAACGAAGGGTTTTGAGCCTTGAGTTAGTAGCCGATACTGAGGATAAGGTGAAATTGATCCGAGATCAGTTGAAGGAGGCCTTGGATAGGCAAAATCGTATGCTGACCTTAAGCATCAAGAAATAAAGTTTGCAGTGGGGGACTTAGTTTTCCTTAAGGTCTCTCCTTGGAAGAAGATATTAAGGTTTGGACAGAAGGGTAAGCTAAGCCCAAGGTTCATTGGGAAGAGCCCATACAAATAATTGGTCGAGCTGTCAAAGTGCTTTGGCAGAATCACAAGGCTAAGGAGGTTACTTGGGAACCTGAGGAAGTGATGCGAAGTCAATATCCTCAACTATTTGAATCAAGTAAAATTTCGAGGACGAATTTTCTTTTAAGGGGCAGAGTTGTAATGCCCCAAAAATCTCGAAACCCAAAAATCCTAAAATCTTGAATTCTTTTTTCCTTTTGTGCTTAGCAATTTCAGTTAAGTCTTAATTACGCGATAGTAGGTCTTGGTCAAGTTTTGAGTTCGAATCTAGGGGTAAAAGAAATTATAGTTTAATAATTAAAAGGACCTTGTTGGCAAGTAGTTGGGCTTTTAAATAAAGATAAGGGAAAATGACAACAAAAAGCCTTGTGGAAGAGTGGCTAAGTAACGAAACTTAGAGTGTAGGGAGGTGGCATTAGTAGCTAGCAAGGAGATCCAAGGTTCGAATCCTAGCTTAGTATTTTTAGAAGTTTAATTTTGGCCTTCTAGAAGGTTAGAAGTGTCGTGAAGATGGACTCCAAGGGGAGTGTTCAGAAGAGAAAATTAAGGAAAGGATCAAGGGGTTATCAAGGAGAAAAACGAGGAGATGAGAAGGGGGAAGAGATGGAGCCGAATTGGGAATTTAGGGCCAGGCAATTTAGCTATAGGGGCTATAAATAAGTGCCAAATGTAGGGTTGCAGGCTAATGTCGAATTTCCTTCACCCTGTTACCAGAAATGCTTTTCCCTAAAAGCCGAAAACCCTTTTGTTTTACTCTCTTTTCTTTGTGCTGATTTCTATTCTTTATCTACACAATTTTCTTTTTTTCACTTAGTCGATTCCTTCTTCTACTCATCTTCTTTAATCTGTACCAAATAAACCTTATCCACCATACAAAGTTTAAAAGTCGAAAACCCGAATCTTCCAAGGGCAAAATACTCTTAGACTGAATCTAGTGTAAGTGTTTGTTCTTCCAATCGATTTTGCTAAGAATCTATTACGCTGTTCTTTCCTCACTCTTTCTAATCAACTGTGGTAGGGAATTAGTATCGGATCTCGGATCTTAGCTCTCTGCCAAAATTGCTCTTTAGGTGTTTGCGATTTAGGTAAGTACTCCTTTTCCATTGGTTAAGGTGGTCGAATGTTCATAGTTAAGGTAAGGGGACTTGTGTTGGATACGAGTCACCTATTATTCTGATTTTAATAGTTAAGATTGGTGCAGATCTAAGAGTTGACCGTGGTTAGTGATTTAAGAAGGGGCTGTTATACTTAGCGCGAAAGGTAAGGTTAAGGTGAGGTTTTGGTTTTAGTAAAGATATGTATTAAGCATGTGATTAATTGAAGGGTGATATCATTTATAGGTTGGTGACTAAGGGAATCACAGCACGCTTGCTTACCAGGTGTGTACATACACTGCACACACAAGTAGATCGGCAAAAGCTGAAATACCGAAAAGTTGAAATGCCGAAAAGCTGAAAGTTTGGCTGTGGTAGTCTTGGGACTGCGCGAGCACTCATGAGGAGGAAACTGATAGGTTGTTTGAGGCCCATGGGTGATTCCATGGACTTGGGCTGTGATCTGGCCAACCGGGCCAGAATAGGCTTAATGGGCCCAATAGTGTAGTAGGGAGATGTTTGACAATGATTAGCCTTTGGCATGGTTAGTCATGATCATAATTTGTGATATGTATGATGAATTATTAGTTAGATCAAGGAGAAATCACGAAATAGGCATAGTTGCTTTAGTAACAGATGCTGGCAGAAGCAGTGATGTGAGATTGAAAAATCACTAAAAATAGTAAGAATGGAATTAAATAATGAATAAATTATGTAATCGAAGCAAGATGAGTCTATTTTCATATGGAAGAAACGAAACAACCATATGATCTGTATGTTAGGAGATAATTAAACTCTTGTGAAACAGGGCCAGAGCGATTTCTGGATCCCCTGTCCCGACTTTAGAAATTCACCATAAATTAATCAGAGACAATTAGAAGTCATGCCTTATATCTATAGATTTCCTTTTTAGTCTAGTCTCATTAGAAACAAACGGCATAAGTATTGAAGCTCTGTAAAGGGAGATATCTAAGTCGTAATGCACAAAGGTCAGAGTAGTCGAACCCAGGAATAGGGACGACTTTAACTAATAAACTGTACCAATTGGCCCGACCAAAAATTCTACAAAAACTCTACCATATAGATATATGAGTCTAGTTCTGGGGAAAATTTACGGAACTGGATTTCGAGTTTCAGAACTCAAGATATGATTTTTAAAGTGACTAGTATGCAGATTGGCAGCTTGTCTGGGAAATTTTTAATAAGTGGTTTGAAGTCTGTTAACACCTCGTGTTCGACTCCGGCGACGGTCTCGGGTTCGGGGTGTGACACCCCTAATTTGACCCTAGTCGGAAAGTGGTTTCGGGACCGCTAAACCGAGTCACCAAATTATTTGAATATGATATTTATTGTCTAAAATAAATGTGTGAAAATTTTAAGCTTCGATTTAGTAAATTTCATGTGAATTTAGTCAATAGGACTTATGTGTGACATTTCTGAAATGTGATAGATCAAAACATAAGGACCTATTAGTGCATGTTGAAAAAGGGGGACTTGCATGTCAATTTTTCCCCCCCATCTAGTAGTGGCCGGCCATGACATTAGGATGGACAAAGGGTGATGGGCAAAACATGTCATAGACATGTTGTGTTGGTGCATCATGGGAGGAAACAATAAAATAAAATAAGGAGTATGGGTAATAAAATAATAATGGAAAGGTAAATGATGATGAAAAAAATTGTCTCATCCATGTTCCCCCCCCCTTTGCCGTGAATTGAAGAAAGAAAACAAAAAAAAAAGTGTTCATTCTTGAACATCTTTGGCCGAATAGAGGAAAGAAAGGAAGGGGAAGAGCTTGAGAAAATCGGCTATGGTGGTTTGCTAGACTAAGGTATGTTTGATGTTGTCCTTGAGATTCATGCATGTTTTTAGTTGTTAGTTTGAGTTCTACCTAGCCCATGGTTTAAATCTTTGCTATGAGATGGAGATGATATTCGGCCATGGGTGTTGTCTTCTTGGTTGATGTTTGATGTTGTGGTGATGAGGCATGAAGATGAGTTAAGTTTCGGCTAAGGTGGATTTGTGTTGATGTCATTTGCATGCTAAGTGTAAAGCTTTGTAATGATACATGTGATGGTGATTGATGACTCTTGGATTTTCTTTTTGGCATTTTTGAGTTAGACATTAAGTTCTTTGTGTAACCCATGACCAAAATTGAATGGTATGGTGTCTTGATGCATTCGGCCATGGTAGAAAGTAGATGTAAAATGGTAGTAAGGTGAAGTGCAAAATGTTAGTATTTGATTACTAGTGTATATATGCGTATTAGCCGAGTTTTGAACTTGAAACAAAATGATATATAAGCAATACAAGTAACTATACTTGTAGGAAGTATTAAGCATATAATCGGCCTCAACATAGATATGCATATTCGGCCATAGGAAGAAGATTGGTGTTGCATGTATTCGGCTAGAGGCAAGCATATTGATGCTTTTATCTTGGCTTAGACAATCGGCTAAAAGAGAGTGTGGGCTAATATGTTGAATTGATTTATGATTTCATATGTATGTGACTTTAATGTCTAATGTATATATATATGGGCTAAGTACCTTGAGTTCCTCTTTTGATGCTCAAATGATTAAATCAATTTATTTGTTAAATTAAGCTCAAGAGCTTAGAGGACCAAAGTTGGATAAGGGAAGGGAAAAAGTGATCGAATAGCCGCCGAAATTGTTCGACCACATCCGAGGTAAGTTTTAAGTGTTTAAACGTTGAGTAAATTCAATTATAATAGGACATGATTAGTTGATTTAATAAGATATGATGTGGCCATGATATGTTCTAAGCTCAAATGGTAAGTTCTTAAGTGTTTGAGCTTGGGAATTTAAGGGTAATTTGAAATAGTCTGCTTCGGACAGCAGCAGTAACGTGACTTTAGAAAATCACCATAAATTTATGGACTTGAATTAGAGGCTGAATGAGACATGAAATTAAAGCTTAATGAGTCTAGTTTCTTATAAAAGAAACCGTGTAAGCAAAGGAATTTCCGATAATGAGATATTTAAAGTTGTGTGAGACGGTGTTGGAATGACTCCGAAATCCCCTGTTCTGTTTTTAGAAAATCATTATAAATTGTACAAAAATGATTATAAGATAAAATTTATATGCTTAGACTCCTTAATGAGTCTAGTTTCAAATGAAATCAAGTACAACACATTTTGAATTCTGAAAAATGAGAAATTTGATTCGTAGTGAAGAGTGGTCAGATTAGTCAAACAGTGAAACAGGGGAAACTTTAAGAACAATCTGGTATTGATTGGCCAAACCTAAAATTATGGAAATTTTATGGATGGAAGATATACGAGTCTATATTCAGGAAAAATTAACGGAAAGTGATTTGGAGTTTTGTAGCTCCATTTATAAATAATTTAGTGACTATTGGTCAGGAAAAACAGCTTGTGCTGAATTTGAGATTATGTTGTAAACCTTGATAAACTTGTTTTAGTTGCTCATAAGCTATTGATTAAACCCATACTTGAATTCTAAATTCTGATATTGTAAGTTTATGAGTATTCGAATATGAAATGATAGTATGGCGTAATGGCCGATGTGATGAATGTGAAAGTGTATATATGTGATAAGGCCTAATGGCCGATGTGATGAATGTGAAAGTGTATATATATGTGATAAGGCCTAATGGCCGATGTGATGAATATGAAAGTGTATATATGTGATAAGGCCTAATGGCCGATGTGATGAATGTGAAAGTGTATATATATGTGATAAGGCCTAATGGCCGATGTGATGAATATGAAAGTGTATATATGTGACAAGGCCTAATGGCCGATGTGATGAATGTGAAAGTGTATATATATGTGATAAGGCCTAATGGCCGATGTGATGAATGTGAAAGTGTATATATATGTGATAAGGCCTAATGGCCGATGTGATGAATATGAAAGTGTATATATGTGATAAGGCCCAATGGCCGATGTGATGAATGTGAAAGTGTATATATGTGATAAGGCCCAATGGCCGATGTGATGAATGTGAAAGTGTATATATGTGATAAGGCCCAATGGCCGATGTGATGAATGTGAAAGTGTATATATATGTGATAAGGCCTAATGGCCGATGTGATGAATGTGAAAGTGTATATATGTGATAAGGCCTAATGGCCGATGTGATGAATGTGAAAGTGTATATATGTGATAAGGCCTAATGGCCGATGTGATGAATGTGAAAGTGTATATATGTGATAGGGCCTAATGGCCGATGTGATGAATGTGAAAGTGTATATATATGTGATAGGGCCTAATGGCCGATGTGATGAATGTGAAAGTGTATATATATGTGATAAGGCCTAATGGCCGATGTGATGAATGTGAAAGTGTATATATATGTAGTAAGGCCTAATGGCCGATGTGATGAATGTGAAAGTGTATATATGTGATAAGGCCTAATGGCCGATGTGATGAATGTGAAAGTGTATATATGTGATAAGGCCTAATGGCCGATGTGATGAATATGAAAGTGTATATATGTGACAGGGCCGAGTGGCCAACGTGATGGATGTGAAAGTGTATAAATGTAATAAGTCCCGAAGGGCATTTGTGTCAGTACTATATCCGGGTTAAAACCCCGCAGGCTTTATGCGAGAATATTATCACTGATTAATGTCCGTAAGCTTCGTGCTCGTACTATATCCGAGCTCTAAAGACCCGATGACTACGTGTGGGGATTTTGTCCGGGTAAGACCCGATAACTTCGTGTGGAGATTATGTCCGGGTAAGACTTCGTAATAAGAATTGCTTATAAATATATTCAATGCGAAAGGTTAAACAGGTATGTACTCCAATTTTATATGTGAGCTTGATTTGCACTAAATCATAAGGTAGTTATGTGATGCATACGAGAGCAATCTATGAGACTATTCCTATGATTATGTGACATCGGATCAGTGTGAGAGGTTATGTGAAATCATACGATATATCTATGTCACATGAGCTCACTTTTATGTGAAAGTTTATCTGCCTATTGTATATGATGAGATGTGCATATTCGGTAAAGGGATGGTATGCCCGAAGGAAGAGTGAAATAAAAATACGAACAACTATGTTATAATTTGATTGTTATCTGTTGACACTGCTTAAAACTTACTAAGCATTGTAATGCTTACTCCGTTTACTCTGTTTCCTCTGTTTTATAGATCTCATTGCGAAGCTACAGGCTCGGGGATCGTCAGCAACTAGTCACACTATCACTATCCACTGTTTGGTACTGCTATGTTTTGGATTATCTTATGGCATGTATAAAATAGACTAGTTGCGGAAGAATATTTTGGTTAATGTATATAAGCCATGCGAAAATGGCATCTTTTGAATGTTTACTTAGAGAAGTTTAAATTTTATCCCTGGCCGTGCTTAGTACTTATCTAAATGAATGACCTTTATTTCAAGAAAAAGTTCAAAATTTTACGGTTCTGACATGAGTTACAAGCCCGGTAATGCCCCTTACCTATTCCGGCGACGGTCACGGGATAGGGGTGTTACACGGGGTGTTACACCACGGCTCAGGGACACAGGCGTGTCCCAGACCGTGATAAAACTGCACCTTAATTTCCACAAAAATTCATCAGAGACATGGCCTACGATAAAACCCCACGGTCATGCAAGACGGACATGGGAGACACACGGCTTGCACCACGGGTGTGCTGGAGGCCGTGGGAAAACTTTCCGAAAAATTGAAACAATTAACGAAGTAAGGATAGAACACGAGTATAGGCCACGACCGTACTTAAGATCATGCACAATCCTGACTAAGGAACACGGGCCTGGAGGACATAACATGGGCGTGGGAGAAACGAAGGGAGCACCACATGGCCATGCGATGTGGCCATGTGGGTCACACTGTCGAAGGACACGGGCGTGTCAAATGGCCGTGTGCGACACTGACTTGAAACATCAACCCATAAGCATAAACCAAGAACATGGGCGTGGAGTACCTAACACGGGAGTGGGAGAAGCAAACGAACATGCACACAGCCATGCAACAAGGCCATGCGAACCACACGGGCTGGGGACACAGGCGTGTCGAAGGGCCCGTGTGCAAGCCTGACTACGATTTCATGAAAAACAAGGGCTAAGGACACACCACACGGGCGTGTGCCACGGCCATGTGGCCCAACACCGGGCTTACACGACTGTGGCCCCTATTTTAAACCCAAACCCTTAACCCTAATTTCCCCTTTCCTATTTAAACCCTTTCTTTTTACTATTCATCTCCTCCCCCTCTCTCCCATTTCCTCCACCCTCTGACCGCCACAAACCGCTACCGGCCACCTCCCCCTTTGAATCATCCTTCTTCCACCACTCTTCCAATGACCAACCAGCCCACTCCACGCGTACACCGAGCTCCATCACTGTAATTGTGGAACCTAACCTTTACCACCACCTTCACCTCTATCTAGATGTCACATACACATCACTTTCAATGCTTCTAAACTTGTTCCCGCTCTTTCAAGGATTACATCCAAATTCAGGGCAGTTTCGATTCTCTCCCTCTCTTCTAATCTTATGCTTATATTGCTATTATCTATCTTTGCACATTGAGGACAATGTACACCTTAAGTGTGGGGAGGTTATTTATGTGATTATCAAAAAATCTCTGAATTTTTATCTTGTTCTAAAATAATTTTCTCATATCATTATTAGAGTAGATTCTGTTTGATCTATGATTTTTATTGATATGTTTTGAATTAAACCATAGGTAATTGTGCATTGATTGTTTAAACTTTAAGACATTAGGGAATCAAGCATGAGGAGTTGACTTTTGAGAAATAAAATTGCTAGGTTGTTTCCCTGAATTGAGGTATTATCTTGAAGTTTTGAGTTTACAAGGATTGACATCAAATACCCATAATTTTCGTGAGATTTTGAGCCTTTTAGAGCATATATCTTTCTTGCTCACTGATTTTATTGGTTATGAGTGTGTCAACATTGATTTGTTATTCTATAACTTGCATCAATTATACATGTCAAGACCACAACTTTGATTTGATATACTAAAATGCTAAAGGCACTTAGGTTTTAACCCATTTACCCCATAAAAAGCCTACCCTCGTAATTAACCCCTAGTGAATCCCTTTTAGCTTAACAAACTATTTTTTTAAATTTACCCTAAATTTTAACCCTTATATCATACTTTTTGATTCGTTGAGAATTTCTCCTAATTTATTGAGTCCCTTTTTGTCGAGATTTGATTTGGTTAATTGCCTAACTATTTTCTTTCATTCGAATCTTATAATTTTCTCTTATAATTACTTGTTCTTATTCTTAAAAAAAACATACATACATACATACATACATACATACATACATACATATTGGTAGTAATTATTTGTTCTTGAGCTTAAGTATTTAATTCCATATTCTGAAATGAAGCTCACGTTTATTCAATTGATGTTAGTTATTTTTCCATTTAGTTAATTTATCAAGTTAATCTCGATTCTAACCGTTTCTTTTACAGCCTTTATCCACACCTTAACCCAAAGCCCTGTTACAACCCTTCAAAGACCTTTTGATTTGTGTATCATCTCATTTATAGTGGTGGAGATTTGATTTTCATGCAAGCCTATGGTAATAACTTTTCATGTTTGACTAATGAGTGCTTAATCATTGAACCTTAAACACATTGAGTGATTTGAATGAATCTTTAGTGAGGATGTCAACCCTTGTCAATTTAGAATTAAAGGTAATTACTTAGATAAAGGGGGATGCCTATAATTTTATGATTAAAATGCACAACCTTGACTATTTGAAACCTTAATGTTCTTTTAGTTAAATTTTCAATGTGTGACTACTTGTGGATTATTTTGAAACATTATTGATGAGAATTATAAGTTGAGAAGAATTTATTTTGATCGTAAGTTCAAGATTTTTCTTGAGGACAAGCAAATGCTTAAGTGTGGGGATATTTGATAAACCGTAATTTATACATATTTTTACCCCATGCTTGGCATATTTATGAATGATTTTTCCTTGGTTTTAGTGAATTCGATGCTCCTAATCCTTTAATTTCATGTTTTATACTCAGGACAGCTTAGGGTAGCAAAAGGAGCGAGAAACGGGCCAAAAACGGATAAATTAGGATTAAAAAGTGTTTCACACGGCCCAGGCACTTCTACACGAGTAAATCACACGCCTGTGTGAGGCACATGGGCAGACCAAATGCCCGTTTGTTATAGCTGTGTTAACATTAATCCAAGTCAGAATTGCACATGGTTTGAGCACTTGCACACAGGCATAGCACACGGCCGTGTCCCTGTCAAGCCCATGTCTAGTTCTACTCAGAAAAGGTCACTTTTTAGGGTTTGGAAGCACTCTAAAGCCTATATAAACAACCTAGAAGAGGATTAAAAGGGACACGCAGAGTTGGAGGTAGGAAATACTCGAGAATAGCCATCGAAATCACCTCGAAACCAGGATCTACATCAAGACTGAAGATTTCCATCCAATTTCCTAGAAGTTCTTTGGGTTTCTTTATGTTTTGTTGTTTTCCAAACTTTGAGATGTTTTCCATTATTATTATGAACTAAACTCCCTAAATGCCTAAGGGAGATGAAACCTAAGACGAGTCTTATTACTCTTTGATTTATATGATGAATATTGTTCTTATTCTTAATTGTGAGTTTTAATCATTGCTTTAATATTCTAGGATATTAATTCAAGTTTTTGATGTGCTTATTTAGTGGAGCAAAAGTCTCTATTTAAGAGTAGATCATTCACAATTAAGCGGAGTTGCATGCAATCCTAGAGATAGGACGACATAAATCTGCCGGATTAGAGTTAAATCTAATAAGGGAATCCATAGATCGAGTTAATGCGACAATAGGGGTTTTAATTAGAAAGAGATTTTGATTAATCAACCTAGAGTCAGTTGTTTTTAGTCTCAAAAGGGATAATAACATAAATCAGGAATTTCTTCGGAATAAGTCAAGTAAGTAAATCGTCTAAGTCAAAGGTAATAAGTGAAGTCTAGGTGGATTCTTTCTTGGGTATTGTCTTCTCCATTGGTTTTTCTAAAGTATTTTCCAACTTTCATCTCTGTCGTAATCTTAGTTAATTTAGAAAATTAGTTTAGTTTTAAAAAACATCCTTTAATTCTTAGGCTAGATAATAAAAAGATAGTAATTACTAGTACTTTTAGTCCTCGTGGATACGATATTTCTGGTCTCACCATAACTATACTTCTGTTTTATAGGTGCGCTTGCCTTAAGTCGAATTTTTAGTTAGTTTAACAACCATCAATAGTAATTAAATACAATCTATTAAATTCACATGCATTTCACATTCAATTCAATACATATGACCCTCAACTTTTCATTATTCACAATTTTCCCTAAACTTTTACATTTTTCACAATTTAGTCCTTAAACCCCCAAAACTCCAAATTAATAAAAAAAATTGAACTTATCATACCAACCAAATTTTTACCCTTCCATTTACAACTCACATTTATTCTAAATTCACAATAATTCCCTATCAATTCTAACATTTAATAAATTTAATCCTTTAACCAAAAACTAACAAAAATCACTTTACAAATTAATCATAATCAACAACCTCTAACTCAAGTTCATATTTTAACATTATAAAATCAAGAATTCATCAATGGTGAAATCCAAAATTCTTAACAATTTTGAAAATGAAGGTACAGGTTAGCTTGACCTAGTTGCAACGATCTCAAAAACATAAAAATTACAAGAAACGGGTTAAAAATGAGCTTACATGCAAGGAGTTTGTGTTGGCCGAACCTAAAGCTCCCAAAAATGGAGGTTTCCTTCTTAATTTTTGGTGGAACACTTTGGAGAAGATGATAGCTATTTTTCTTTATTCTATCATTCTTTAATTTAATTTTATTATTACAAGTTTACCTTTAATTATAACCTTGTAATTTAACTCCATCCATATCTAAAGTTCTCCATATACTTTTACTATGGTTTAATTACCGTACAAGTTCACCCTCATTTAATAAGCTATTAAGTCAATACAATTCAATAATTATTAAGTTTTGTCTCCTTCACAATTTTGTCCTTTTATTCAATTAATTAACTAAAAATTAAAATTTCTTCACAAAAATTTAATACGACTCTAATGTCACTCCATAAAATCAATTAAATAATAAAACATGACATCACATATCAGAATTTTGGTTCCAAAACCAATGTTTTAATGCCATTGAAAAATGGGATATTAAAGGAAGAGTTATAACAACCCATTTTTCTGTGGTGTAGAAAATAGTGGCTACGGGCCCCAATTCTGAAGAGTGAGTTTGTAAATATTATTACGTAATCATTATGAGTAATATAATATTTTAATGAATTGTGATTTGATAGAATTATTAATTGGTCAGTTAGACACAGTACAAGTGGTTCATACCAAAAGTTAGTGGTTTTTGAAAATGAGATATCGGGACCTAATTTCTGCAAAACAAGCTAGTAAATATTTTCATTGAATATTTGCAAAGCTACTATATAGATGAGTTGAGTTTTGGTCTAGAAATTTTAGTGATTTAATAGTTAATTAAGGTATAAGGACTAAATCGTAAAAACTGTAAAACTTTATCACTATTGGATTTTGGTTTATAAAAGGGTTAATTAAGTTTTATTAAGGGATTTAAGTGATAATTTAGCCACTTTATTGGATTAGTGGATGGTTAAGGCATTATTCCATTTATTTTTATATGTTATTTTATAAATTAATTAAAAATTATTTGTTAAAAAAAAGAAAACCAAAGTCATCTTTTTCATTTTCTTTTCTTCTACCCAAAAAACACCATTTCTAAAGCTTGGAGGTTTAGGTTGAGCTTCCTTCTTTGCACGCAAGTGATTTCAAGATCAAGTTGTTGATAATTGGAGCAAAGGAAAAGCTGCAGGATAGTCATTTTAGTTGTTTGTCATAAGTAAGTGTCTGTACGTTTAAATTATATTTGCTTGTAATATAAATATGTATATATATTGTGAAACGTGACATGAATTACATGGAAAAGATACCAAGGTGAGTTTGGTATTAAACCAAAAAGTGTTAATTATGTGATAAATATACTTTATGTTAAGTAATGACTAAATGTGATGATTATATCCTGTGTATAGTAACGTATGAATCTAATGACTTTTATATATGTTTTGACTTCTCAAAAATGTTTTGGTTATATGAATAACTTGAATCATGTATAAGTGCTCGTTTGAACTTAGTAAACCTTTAGGATACAATTGACATGCCAATAGGGTAGATGTATGCTTCTCCTTTTAACACTACAGTGCTCCTGATAGTACTTTTGTGCGCATGTTTGAACTACGGTGCCCCTATAATGTACTCTGGTGCCCTATTATGCACTCTAGTGACCTATTTGCACTTTGATGCTTTCATATACAGTTTTGTGTCCCTGTTAGCAAATCAGTGCTCTTTATTATTGTAACTTGTGTATTCAAACCCTTTTTACTATTGTTCATCGAGCTGTCTTGATTAAATAAGAGAATTGAATAACTTGTTGGCTTGAATAAGCATGGAATACTTGAATTGAATTGATTGAAATGTATTATTAATTGTCTTGTTACATGAATATACAAAAGACTCACATGTTTCTTGTGAAATGAAATGTCAGGATTGAATACGCCATGAATACTTAGTTATAAAACTATATTTTCGGTGGTTAAGGTAAGTTAATGTATATGTTTTTATATAAGCTTACTGAGCTTTTATAAAGCTTGCTCAATTTTTTTTCTGTTTCTTGTAGTTGACATTTTGCGAAACATGGCTATTGGATCTCTTCAAAACTCACACTATCCAGCATCAACTCAGTAGCTCTTTTGAAATGTTCTTTATTGGGTATGTGGCATGTATATAGGTTAAATGTATAAGTGTTATCTTGGAAGGAAATGATGTGATACATGTGAACATTTGTTTTATTAACATGGTTTGTGAATGTTTATATATATGTGTGCTTTAAGTGTGTATAAATAAGTTTGGATGAAGAACTATTATTGACCACTTGTGTTAAATGTGATTTTGGAAATTAGTAAGTGTCATCGAGGTTGAGATGAATCTTTTGAAATGTATGCATATTAGTGATGAAATGATTGGATGAAATATGTTATATGTATAGTATCTTGTTGTGAAAAGGTGCCATTGAGGCATATTGGTTAGAAGACTAGGAAATGTTTATGTATGATATGTTTGAGATGAATTGAAAATAATATCATGGATAACTAAGACTTTTTGGTAAAATGTTGATTACTTAAGTCATTAAGCTTGTTAAAAAGAAAGATTTATGTCTTATGAATGAATGGCCTTAACAATTGTTAGTTATATGTTTGATATGATGGTTAATTAGTTTTTGTACAGGTTGTGTTGCCATTTATGCATTACATAAATCACAGGCTCTCTTGATATTTGTTGAACACTTAAAATGACACATATTTGTCCCACATGGCTACTGTAACAACTGAAGAGTCAGTGGTGTGGTAAAGTGTAGTTTTGGGACCTCGTTTCTATAAAATGGATTTGTACATATCATTAATGAATAAGTATGGAGTTATCTTGAAAGTGAATTGAAATTCGATTAGGTAGTTTTGTGGAAATAGGGTTTTAATTTAAGTACAGGGACAAAATGTGGTAAGTGATCAAAGTAGTAATTAATATTAAATTACAAGGTGGGATTATATTAAACGACTTATTAAATAAATAGATCATTATTATATAAGTTTTGATAGTGGAAAATTATGGGGGTATTATATATATTATATGATAATTATATTATAACATTTAAGTTAGTAAATTATATTAAAATAAAAATGATAATGAAATAATAAAATATATGAAACAAATAGCTTAGTGGGAAATTTAAAAAAAATTAAGTTTCATTGTCTTTGCATGCCGAACTTGAGAAGGAGAATAAGTATATTAGGCCATTAATATTTAACCTTTGAAGCTCAAATTGGTTAGTAAACTTTGGTCCTTTTTGCATAAATTTTATGTTTTTGGAACCTTAAGATCATAAGCTAACTTGCCCATGTTGGAATTTTAAGAATAGTTGAAATTATGGAAATTATCATCACAGAAAATTTTAAGTTTTTCGTGTTTTTTGATTGATTTTAAGGTTGGAGGTTAAATGAGACTACTTTGTATAGTTAATTCATGAAATTGTGGATTAGGGACTAAATTATAATTAAATTTCAAATTAGGGGTTTAATTGAGTAATAGGAAGTCCTATAAGGACTCTAGGAAAATTTATTTTAATGTTGGGAGGATTTTTGATAAATTATGTTAACACCGGTTTCGAGGATTAAATTGAAATTCATGTTAAAGTAGTATAAATTTTGTAATTAAATATGAAATGGTATGCAAAATGTTAATTTATTATATATATTTAACACGTAGCCAACGTTGAACTGGAATCCTCGGGTAAGAAAGGAAAAGGCAAGGCTATCAATGAGTAGCTAGGAAATTACGGTGTATTACTATAATATAAACTATTTAAATTATTGTATTGAGCATTTGCATTATATGGTGAGTTAAGGTAAGTTACAAGTTGATTTAATGTGATATGTTTGAAATGATTGAATTGGTTACTTATGATTGGGATTGTTTTGAGTATTATCGAAATTGAAATTGATTTTGTTATGGAAAGAAAAGATATTGCTATGAGCATTTATTCAAATGATTGAATTAATTGGATTGATGAAAATTGTATTATGAAATTAGGGGATTGAATTATGAATTGAACTGAGAATTATGTTACCCTATTAACTGTTAATGCAGGGTTAGGTATAATTGGCATGCCATAGGATAAAAAGAGTTCAGGGTTTCAAATACGTGTCGGGGAATGCTAGGCATGTAACGCCCCAAATTTCTAGGCCTAAAAGTATTGGGCCTTGTGCGTAAAAGCTGCTAGGAGACT
The DNA here is from genome assembly GCF_007990345.1 of Gossypium hirsutum. Lineage (NCBI taxonomy): Eukaryota > Viridiplantae > Streptophyta > Magnoliopsida > Malvales > Malvaceae > Gossypium > Gossypium hirsutum. The sequence goes on from NC_053436.1 coordinate 37,436,638, forward strand.
GCACATAAAAGTTTATGTGTGGAAGAAATATCACAGTTGATGGTCCGCTGCAATGGTTAAGTGATTAGGAGTGTTTGGAAGTGTTGGAGAAGTCCTGGGTTCAAACCTGGGCTTTAGCAAAAATTTATGTTTTTCTCTTAAAGAAGCCTTGATGTTAGTGGGTAGGCTTTAAGAATATATATTGATGAATTTATAAACGCAGAAAGTGCCTGTGATGGAGTGGCAAGGTGGCGCGTTGTGTAACTGTGTGGTCTGAGGTTCAAGTATTAGGATACGCAATAGAGTATTTATTTTGCTGTTTGAGCTGTGTAGGAGGTGGAGTTGGACTGGAACTCTGTGATTGAAGTGGTCATAAGAATGTGAAAAAATCCTAATACTTGAAAAGTAATCCCACATTGGGAAGCTAACATGAGAATTGGCGAGGAGTTGGCTTTAAATAGAGTGAACCAGATGAGTTGATGAGGGTAAAGTGATTAAGACTCAATGCAGGATGTGCCAAGGTTGGTGATCGTGGACTTTGACGCGTTTTCATAAACAGGTGTGTATTCACACCCCTCGTTATTGAAAATCGGCAAAAGCTGAAAAGCCGAAACTTTGGCATTTGAGTCCTCATGAGTGTGCGATCGCTCGTGGGGTAAAACGAGCCGACAAACCATAAGGATAGACTGTAGAGGCTGCCACGAGCGTTCTCGTGTACTGGGGCTGTTCTGGGCCGAATAGGTCGAATGGGCCCGATGGGCCCCGTTGGCCTGCTTGTGTAAATCTAACTGTTAGGTGGAAAGTAGTTGGGTTTGTCATGTCGTGTGCATGGCATAGGTCGTTAAGGGCTTTGTTGGGCTGAAATTAGCAATGTGGGCCCAATGGGCTTCTGGACCCCACACAGATTAAATCTACGGTAAGTAATAAATTTTGGATTGGGCTATGTAGGTCACATAGCGATAGCTAAATTTAGGCTAAATGGGCCACACGAGTGTGTGGGCCCACTTAGGCCAATTATGGGTCTTAGGCCCATTTATATCATTAGGTCTGTTTAGGTTACTTAAGTCGCTCGAGGTGACGGTGGACCTTCTATTGTGTCGTTAAGACCTCAGTTCGTAAAATTACCAAAATACCCCGATTTGTAAAATTATCGGATTACCCTTGTAGTGTAAAATTATCGAAATACCCCTGTAGGGTAGAATGACTATTTTGCCCTTCTAGGTAAATGACTGACTTGGACTATGAATTTACTAATTTGACTGTGATTGTACGATGGTGATTTAACTGTCTTGACAACGGTTGTACGACTGATATGCTTTTAATATATGTTTAAATGATTGTTACTGAGCATGGTCATTTTGCATACACGTGTGATGATTGAGCATGACATACATGACATACTGCATGGGGTTGGGACATTGATACGTAGGAAGTTCTGATAGGATCACATGGGTCACACGAGATGACTATGGATCCAGTATTGATCTATTAAGGTCGCACAGGTCGCACGAGACGACTGTGGACCGATAGATGGCTTAGTGCCGCTTAATCTGATAATGGCTCTGTGCCATATTGACTATGGCTTTGTGCCAAACGTATTTACCTGTGGCTATGTGCATAACATACTTATTGATGACTCTGTGTTGATCATATTTACCGAAGGCTATGAGCTAATTATATTACCGTCGCTGATGGCTATGTGCCAAACATAATACCATTACCGATGGCTTTGTATAAAACCACTACTGAAGGCTTAAAGCCGTATATATACTAGCAGCTTTGCTGTGATTTCGATTAGTGCTGCAACCGGTGCTAACATTGTAAGTGTAGGGATGGCGTGGGTAAGCTATTCCCCACAGGTAGTGCAGGGTTGGACGGAGGCAAGTGTAGGGTTAGATGGGATAGCATGCATCCATGCATTCACACATTCTGTTCTGTTATTGGTTTGGGCTAGGCCCAATTGATTCTGTTATGGGCTGTGACCCAAATGTTATTGTAATAGGCTTTGGCCCACGTATGCTCTGAACTGGACTGTACTGTTATTTTTAACGGGCTCTAGCCCAGATTGTTTCTGTTTTCGTTTTCGTGTACTGACTGTTACTCTAGTAAGGGGATTACACACTAAGTTTTCATAAACTCACCCCGTTTATTAACTGTGCAGGTAATCCCCAGCGTTAGGTGGATCGGTGTCACAGAGGGACTCGGAGATGACCAGAAAACTACACATGTTTTTCTATTTCGTTTATTTAATTAAGCACTTTGGTTTTTGATTTGGGTTGTAATAAGGCCTCTTTATTTCCCTAACTTTTTATTTGGGAAGTTTATTTAGTATGTTTAATATCTATTAGAAGTAGGACACAGTTTTCCAAAACAATAACTATTTTCAAATGCTATGTTTCCGCAACATTTTCAAAATGCTTTCGCAACTTAACTTTTTAACATCAAGTTTTTAGTATTTAATTTAAAACTAGCTTCTGCAACTAAAAGAGATTTGGGGAATAAAATTATGTATTTTTCAATGAACCACGTGTTGAAAATAAACTAACGTAACTGGAATTTTACTCAAGTTTTCAAATAAGAAGGGTTTTCAATAAAGTAGGGTTTTCAAAAAACACTTCAAGGTGACACATCAGATTCGGGCCTAACTTTTAAGCCCGATTTGGGGTGTTACAAGACACCCCATTAGTCGATTTTATCAATCAGCACAAGGCACAATTTGTTTCTACAGATTATTTCATCAGGGATTGGGTGCCAAATTTGGTGTGTTGGTTGGATCCGCATATCCGAATCCAAGTCTGATTCATGTTAATAGTGAAATAAATATAAAGTAATGAAATTGGAAATGATAGTAGAAATAAAGATGGAAATGAATTTTGTATTTTTTATAATGAATGTGTAAATGGAAATGTGATTATTCATGAAATTTCTTATGCTTGAATTGAAGTAATATGTGTTTCTTTGCATTACTTAAGTTGCTTTTTAGTCAAGTAATTGAGAATTTTGTACCATGTTTTAATAATCTGATTATGGAAGCACCACTGAGTTATACTCAGCATACGTTGTTTTAATATTTGTAGGTTAGGTACCAAGTAGATCAACATCGACTCAGCATCCAGTGACGATCCCGACTTCAAATGTTGGTGAATGGTCTTTATGTTGGTTTTGGCATGTACCTAGGTTATAATGTGATAATTTTGATCATATTTGTATCTTAATGGTCTTTTGTGGTTTGGAAATGTTTTGCTTTTGGTTGATAGATATTATTTTGGATTTGGTAAGTTTTATGGTTATAAAATGTATAAAGTGTTTATAAGATAGTTAACTCATAATGTGGACATATTTGGTTGCCTTCCGTTGGTGATTTGGTGTTTAGTACTTTAGAAGCATTATTGTAGATGGAACAAGTTTGATATGTTCATGATGTTTTAGATGAATGATTAGTGTATATGTATATACTTTGTGGTGTCAATGAGGGTACATTGGTTAGGCACATAAATTGTAGGAAATATGTATGTTTTAAACTCAATTATAGGTTTGAAAGCATATTCAAAGCTGGTTATTATTTGGCTTGGCACCTAAGGAATTTGGGGTTGAAATGCCTTATTTTCAAAGAAAATTTTAGGTACACACGGCCTGGGGCACGGACGTGTCACATAGTCATGTGTCTTATTGTTCTTAGGTATAGGTTTCACACGGTCTGGCACATGATTTGCAAAACGGTCACGTGTTCCAAAATAGTTCATCACATGGTCTAGGACACAGCCGGTGACACGACCATGTGACCTAACATTAAATACACACACAGATTGGCACATGGCCTACGGAACGACCATGTGGCCCTATTTCGACTACTCACACAGATGGACACACGAGCTAGGACATGGTCTCGTGTCTTGACTTCGAATGCCCACATGGTCTGGGCTATGTCACATGACCTGGCCACACAACCGTGTGACCCCTGTCTTCCAAATTATCAAGTTTTTTTGAAATTTTTTGAATTATTTCAATTTGATCCCAGATTATTCTCAAACTAATTTTAAGGCCCCATAGGCTCGGTTTAGAATGTGTTTTTTATTATTCTATATAGAATTTGTTAATTGTTTCTGTTTACATTTAGTTGTTTCTAATTTTACTGTAATACTTTGTAACACTAATTTGGTGACGAAAACGAGTTAAAGGTGTTACAGCTAGCACACGAGCGTGTGCCCCACACGGGTTGGCCACACAACCTTATGGATACTGTAGGTTTTGTAATATTTGTATCACACGGTCACAGTTAGTTACACAGTTTGGACACATGGCTATGTGACATATGCAGACACGGGCATAGCCTTTTACACAGCTATATGACCCCTATTTTCAAGTTTGCCCTATTTTGTTGCTAAAGTTTTAATTTGGTCCTCATTTAATCCCAAACTTATGTTAAGAACTTTCAAAAGCTCGATTGGACCCAAATTAGTTTGTTAATCATGTTTAGCATAGATTATGAAATGATAAATTGATTTTTAAGATGGATTTGCATGTGATTATCTTTGTTTTCTATGGTAGCATCCCGTAACTTGGGTCCGGTGATTGGATCAAATATAAGGTGTTACAAATTGACTATTTAATTAAGAGTTGAGTTTTATTCAATTGGGTATTTTATTCAATTTTTCTAAACTATTCAAAATACTAGAATTGATGCCTCCAGTAATATATTTAGTCAAACAGACGGATAGGAGAATTTGTTGTGCAATGATTTTGTAAATGTAAACCTAAGTGAGGCCAAAAGGATAAGTTAGGTTGTAATTCTTAAGTAGGAAGAGAGCTAGAGGATATTCCTAAATAAGGGTAGTAAATAACTCGATCATGATATGGTATTAGTTTAATCAATAGTTGATGAATTGGTTGATCTGAAGTTAATTAGTTACATTGTTTCGATAGGAAATAGGAAATTCCTTAACTCCTAGTAGTTATTAAGTTTAGGGCTAGTTTTATCTCAATTTGATTTTTGTTTGCACTACTAATTTGTGACTCAATTAGATTAATACTTGTTTTGAAACAAATGATTTTATAACAACATTTATTTATTTTTGGCAATCCCTTAGGTTTGATCCTCGAAATACTTCTCTATTTCGTTGTAAATTTCTATATTACAATTTCACATTGTATGCTTCCTATTTAAAACCACTTTTAGATCATTTTATTGTTTGTTTTCTGTGCACGCGTGCATATGGTCAAGTTGCATTCATACGAGCACCCTTATTATTGTTTGTGTAACGCCTCGATTTTTGGGCCTAGAAGTATTGGGCCTTAAGTCTGGTTTCGGGTGGAAAATGGCCTGAATAATTTGGATATTATTATTATTTCGTATGTTTAGTTTAGTAATTAAATAAATTATGAAGGGTTTATGGTGAGGGAAAAAAAGGCCCAAGAGTAAATTTAATTTGAGGCAATTCCTGAATTTTAATTTTGGGAGATAGGGTTCTGGCGATATGGGCTTTTAAAGTTGAGGTGCTAAAATAGGACACAAATAAGGCCTTGGTAAAGTGGCAAGGTGGCACCACTAAGTTCCTAAAAAAAGCCGTATGGGAAGGAATTAAAGGTCTAAGGTTCAAGTTGCAAGGTAGGCATATTGTTATATTTGTTGGGCATGTGCCGGGCATGTGATCACTTAAGTGAATTTCGGCAAGGGCCTTAGGGAGTTTGGGCCGATTGTTTTAGGTGATATTAGGGTTAGGTTCTTTTCTTTTTCTGTCCTGGAGAATTAGGGTTAGCCACCTGAAAGCTTTCACTGTAACGCCCCAATTTTTGGGTTTTCTGTGTTTCTGTGATTTTTTAAAATTTGTGTGTGTTCTGATTGGTTAATAAATATTTTAGTAGGTTAGTGGGCCTTTGGAAGGCCCAAACTTGAGTTAAATTCGTGGTAGTCTTCGGAATTTTAATTTTATGAACAGGTGATGCAATTGGCGTTTGGGCTTTTAAGAGTAAAGGGGTAAAAGATGACACAAAAAGGAGTGTGGTGTAGTGGCAAGGTGGCTCCACTTAGGGGACAAGGAAGTGACGCCATAGAGGAAGCAAGGGGTCCAAGGTTCAAGTCTTGGCTCTTGCAATATATTTTGGTTTTTCTTTTCAATAAATCTGGAAGCAAGTAGGTGCACTTTAAAGTTTTATGACACAAATGAGTTGATGGCCTAGTGGTGGTGGCGTGAGTTGGCATGAGAGAGGACTTTGGTTCGAATCCTTTGGCACGCAAAGGTTGATTATTTTGCTATGTTGGGATGGTAAGAGTTGGTGTTGGTTTTAAACTCTGGTGATGGAGGGATCCCACATCGGGAAGCTAACATAAGAGTAGATGGAGAGCTAGCTTTAAATAAAGCAAACCATGAGGAGTGTAGGCATACCCTTCTTGGTTGATCCCTTTTGCTTTGTGACGTACTCGTTTGGGTTGGGCGTCAGCTAAGAGTGTTTGGAGCGCGAATTAACTGCAGTCTCCTAACAGGTGTGTATTTCTCATTACTCTAGCAGTAGGAAGCTATTTCGGGCCGCGATGGGCTGAAATGGGCCATGTGGTCCCAATGGGTCCGTAGGCCCAAGTCGATAAGTTGTAGAATTACTAAAATACCCCTGTAGGGTAGGACTACCGATTTACCCCTAAAGGGTAAAATGACTATTTTGCCCCTCGTGCGTAAATGACTAACTTGTGTGATGATTGGGTTAGTTGACATGGATTTATGTTAGTTATCGTTAATTTGTCAGTCTAATGTGCTAGTGATCGATTGTAGGATTATCGCGTGGGAGATATCATCATCAATCGTCATCAACCAGGTGTGTAAACGACACCCTCCCTTAGACTGAATCGGTAAAAGCTGAAATACCGAAACGTTGGTATTTTGTGAACTCGCGAGCGTGCGAGCGCTCGTGAGACAGTTGTTAATAAATATGGTGCATTTGGATGATTAGAGTGCAGCGTGTGCATTTTTGTGCACAACGGTATTTTTGGGCTTAATGAGCCGAAAACGGGCCAATGGGCCAACGGGCCCACTTTGGTAAAAAGACGAGGTAAGCACTTCTGATTACTTGGTAAACGTTAGAATGAGCATGAAACCTTAGCAATATGTAATAATTACTGAAATACGCTTATGCATGCAAAATTACGATTTTACCCCTAGGGTTATTTTTTTCTGAAAAGCATGATGTTCTGTTTCTGTATACGTATGCCATGACATATTATTTCTGTTGCATGGGAAATGGGTTTATATTGATGGAGGAAGGGTTCTGGTAGCCTCGCTGCAATCTGGTGGCTTTGCCACACACACATATATATATCTGTTCTGGTGGCCTAGCCACAATATCTGTATCTGGTGACTTCATCACAATATCTGGCAGCCTCGCTGCAATTTCTGTGGTGTGTAGCGGTTGGGTGGGTCGAGTAGTCTTCCCACATGGTGTAAGGCTGGTACAGGGGTGTTATGGATGGCTTTGGGTTGGGATTTCTGCATTCATGATATATTTGTTCTGTATCTGCTATGAGCCTAAGGGTTTCATTCTGATTTCTGTACTGGGCCAAGGCCCAGATAAGTCTAACTGTGAGGTTTGATCTGTTTTGGGCTATGGTTGGGTTATGTTACACACTGAGTTTACTGAACTCACCCTTTATTTTCATCTCTCCAGGAAATCCCCAACCATAGTGGGCTTGGAGCTGCGAGGGATTCGAAGTGGCCACATCATCTGCAAAGTTGGTTTTTCTAAGTTAGTTTATTTTTATTATTTTTATATTCTGATTTAATTTTGGGTTTTAAGTTGTAATAAGGCCGCTATTTAAATTTCTTTTTCCGCTATGGTTTTATTTTCTGATTATATTTATACTATGTCGAAACTGCTAGTGTTAGGCTGCGCAGGTTTTTAAAATTAATGAATGTTTTCAAGACTCAACAAGCACAACAAATGGATAGCCTAAAGATTGATAAACCGGCTTTTCATTCAACCGCTATTTTTACAAAGGCCACCCCAATCACTTAAACCAACGAATGCATACTAAGTCATAAGTCTATGTGACACGTCAGATCTAGCAATAAGGTCTGGGCCGGGTTTAGGGTGTTACATTTAGTGGTATCAGAGCCAGGTTGCAACAACTCAGCTTTGGAGCGGGTCTAAAAATGGGAGTTTGTAAAGAAACACTGAATAAAGGTTTTCGAAAATCATTTTTTTAACTTGATTATAAATTGTTTTCGAGAATGTTTCCAATATTTTCTCTTTACAAATAGATGATTTTAAAGATTAAAATCGGTTTTCTAAAATTAGGTTTTTCTAGAAGGTGGCACACTGAATCTCCGGCCCAAGTCTGTAAGTTTTCTGAGCCTTTCTAATTGTTTTTGAAATATCTGTTATATGCTTGTACAAAACCTTATCATGGAACTTTAGTTAGGGTAACACTGGAACTATAGAAACTCTGATAAGTAGACTGAGACTGTAGCTAGGCTACCGCAAAAGGAAACAAACTCAAACTCTGAATTACTGTTATTCATAAGACATCTGTAATAAACACTGAAATATTAAACTGATTCATAAAATTCTTAATCAGATAATACGAAATGAGTACACGAGCAGCTCATGGAAGAGGTCGTGGACGTAGCCGAGGTAATGCTCAGGCTGAATCTTTATCTTCAGGACATGTGCCGATAGCAGATACATCGGTACCACCAACAACGGAGGTAGAGTCTCATGATTGAGGTGCCGGGGACGATGCTCTGTCCCAGGCAATGCTCTGAGTTTTGGAAAGTGTTATTGGGGTAAGTACGAGAAACCGAATTCGGGGGTCTATTTCTGAGTGGCTCCGGGCCAATGGGGTAGAGTTATTTAGGGGCGTATCTGGTGTAGCTTTAAATGCGGCTGAGTATTGGTTAGAAGCCACAGAGCGGATTATGGATGATCTGGACTGCTCTGTGGAGCAGAAGCTGAAGGAAGCCATATTGTTACTCAGGGATGAGGCTTATCAGTGGTGGCTCACGGTGAGAGATGGAACTCCTGCTGACAGTGTGACTTGGGAGCTATTTAAGACAGCTTTCAAAGGAAAGTATGTTGGGGCTAGTTAGGTGGACGCTCGACGGAAAGAATTTCTAAACCTGGTCCAAGGGAGTAAGTCAGTGGCTGAGTATGAGTCTGAGTTTCTGAGACTGAGCCGGTATGCTTCTGGGATTGTCGCTACAGAGTATGAGCGTAGCGTACTCTTCGAGGATGGTCTGAGAGATGAACTTAGGGTGCTGATTGCTCCGTAGAGGGAGCGTAACTTCGCTTCTTTAGTGGAGAAAGCTAAGATAGCTGAGGAAGTAAAGCATATAGAAAGACAGAATCGTGAGAAAGATCAGAACCGTTTTAGGAGAGATTCAGGACTTTCAGGTGGCATGAAAAGGAATGTTAAGAGAGCAAGGGTAATGGAGCCAGTTCGAGTAGTATCGATGAATGTTGTTAGATCGCAGGGTTGTAGGAATTGTGGGAAGATGCATATGAACGAGTGTCAGAAACATTCTGGTGCTTGTTTCCGATGCGGATCTACGGAGGATAGGGTTAAGGATTGTCCCTAGGAACCAGATCAGGTTCAAGTTTTAGAGTAGAGGGTCGCTCAACCAGTACAGGGTGGACCACAGTTTCTGAGAGGACGTGGGCAAGGCAGAGGTGGCAATGGAAACAGTCGAGGAAGAGGAGCGCTTGTCAGGGGTGCTGGATTTGCTGAGGCTCATCAGCCGGCGTTGGTGTATGCAGCTCGTCGCTGAGAGGAGGGTGATGCACCTGACATCATAACTGGTATGTTTCTTATTTTCAGTATGCCATACACTGCGTTGATAGATGTTGGATCTACCTATTCATATGTTGCATGTGCTATATCTGGGTCGCTGGGTGTACGCTCTGAGGAGACCGTGAGTGGGGTATCTGTACTAAGTCCTTTGGGTCACTCGGTTAGGGTAGATAAACTGTATAGAGATGTGCTATAGAAACTCAAGGAAAAGTTTTCTCTGGAGATCTAATGGAACTACCTTTCAGAGAATTCAATCTCGTTTTGGGAATGGATTGGCTTGCTAAGCATAGGGCTACTCTGGATTGTGCTGCTAAGGGAATAATGTTAAAGACCATAAAGGATGAGGAGGTTTTGGTGATAGGTGAGCGTAGGGATTACCTGTCTAATGTGGTGTCGGCATTGAGAGCCGAGAAGTGGATTCGAAAGGGATGTGAGGCTTATTTAGCATTTGTAAGCCAATTGGAAACTAAGGATCTGACAGTAGATAAAGTTAGAACTGTCAAGGATTTTCAAGATGTTTTTTCACAGCAGCTTTCGGGTTTGTCCCCGAACTGAGAGGTTGAGTTTGGAATCGACTTGTTGCCTGGAACGGCACCGATGTCCATTGCACCATATAGGATGGCACCGAAGGACTTGGTGGAGCTGAAAGCCCAAATTCAAGAGTTATTGGATAGAGGCTTCATTAGACCAAATGTGTCTAGAGGGGGAGCACCAGTGTTGTTAGTAAAGAAGAAAGATGGGTCAATGCGGATGTGCATCGATTATCAGCTGTTGAACAAACTGACTATTAAGAACAAGTACCCACTGCCGAGAATCGATGATTTATTTGACCAACTTAGAGGAGCTTCAGTATTTTCCAAGATTGACCTTCGATCTGGGTATCATCAGTTGAGGGTTAAGGAGGTGGATATTCACAAGACGGCATTCAGAACTCGGTATGGTAACTATGAGTTCTTGGTTATGCCATTTGGGTTGACGAACGCACCTGCGACATTTATGGATCTAATGAATTGAGTGTTCCAGCCATACTTGGATCGATTCGTGGTCGTCTTCATCGACGATATCCTGGTTTATTCTGAAACTAAAGAGAAGCATGATGAGCATCTTCGTATTGTGCTGCAAGTGCTGAGGGAGAAGGAGCTTTATGCGAAATTCAGTAAGTGTGAGTTCTGGTTGACAGAGGTAACTTTCTTGGGGCATGTTGTCTCTGCTGAAAGGATCAAGGTGGACCCTCGAAAGATTGAAGTGATTCTGGAATGGAAGCCACCGAGGTCAGTGTCGAAAATTTGAAGTTTTCTAGGATTAGCTGGGTACTATAGAAGGTTTGTGGAAGGATTTTCTGTGATGGCAGTGCCTTTGACAAAGCTTATAAGGAAGGGAGTACTGTTTGTTTGGACTGAGAAACAACAGGAATCCTTTGAGAAGTTGAAGAAAGTTCTGACCGAGGCACCTGTACTGATTCAGCCAGAGTCTGGAAAAGATTTTACCGTATGTAGTGATGCATCACATGTAGGGTTGGGCCGTGTGCTGATGCAAGAGGGTAAAGTGGTTGCTTATGCAGCGCGACAGCTTAAACCACATGAAGTTAACTATCCTACTCATGATCTGGAGTTGGCAGCGGTAATCATTGCGCTTAAGATTTAGAGACATTACCTGTACGGAGAAAGGTGTATTATATACACAGATCATAAGAGTCTGAAGTACTTGCTGACTCAGAAGGAGCTGAACCTTAGGCAGCAGAGATGGATAGAGTGGCTTAAGGATTATGACTGCGAGATTGAGTATCACCCAGGCAAAGCTAATGTGGTGGCTGATGCCCTAAGTCGTAGAACTGTATCTGATCTGAGAGCCATGTTTGCTCGTTTGAGTCTGTATGACGATGGTAGTCTGTTAACAGAACTGCAAGTTAGGCCGACCTGGGTAGATGAGATTAAGGAAAAACAATCGAGGGATGAGTCCCTGGTTTCTCGATTTCGGCAGGTTAAGAATGGGGATACTTCTAAGTTCAGACTGAACAATGAGGGAGTTCTGTGTTACCGAGGTAGGGTTTGTATTCCAAAGGACTCTGACTTGAGGCAAGCAATTCTGAAAAAAGCTCATGGAGGTCTGTGTGCTATGCATCCTGGAGGGAGTAAAATGTATCACGACTTAAAGGAGTTGTATTGGTGGCCTGGATTGAAGCGAGAGGTAACGAAAGTTGTGGGAAAATGTCTGACTTGTCAGCAAGTGAAAGCTGAACATCAATTACCTTCCGGACTTTTGCAGCTAGTGAAAGTACCACTTTGGAAGTGGGAGAGGGTAACCATGGATTTTGTGAGTAGGTTACCCTTGACACCGTCAAAAAAGGACTCGATTTGGGTAATTGTGGATAGGTTGACCAAATTTGTTCATTTCATACCTGTCCGCATTGATTATTCACTCCAGAAGTTAGCCAAATTGTATGTGGCGGAAATAGTGCGACTTCACGGAGTGCCAGTGTCGATTATTTCTGATTGAGATCCTAGATTCACATCTCAGTTTTGGCAAAAGTTTCATGAGGCGTTGGGTACGTGGTTGAACTTTAGTACAGCCTTTCATCCTCAAACTGATGGTCAGTCGGAAAGGGCTATTCAGCTTCTGGAAGACATGTTGAGGGGATGCGTTATCGACTTTCGAGGTAGTTTGGAGGATTACTTATCGTTGGCAGAGTTTGCATACAACAACAGTTATTAGTCAAGTATTCGAATGGCTCCTTATGAGGCACTGTATGGGCAAAGATGTCGTACACCTAGTTATTGGATCGAGTTGGGTGAACAACAGGTTCTTGGACCTGAGTTGGTGGCAGATACTAAGGATAAGGTCAAGTTGATTAGAGACCAGTTGAAGGAAGCATCTGATAGAAAAAAGTCATATACAGATTTGAAGTGCAAGAAAATTGAGTACTCTGCGGGTGATATGGTCTTCTTGAAGGCGGTATCGTTCTGAACCTACTCATGTTGTGCCGGTTGTAGAGATCGAGGTCCAAACAGACTTGACTTTTGAGGAAGAGCCTGTGCAGATTTTGGATCGAGATGTTAAGATTTTGAGGAGGAAATCAGTTCCACTAGTAAAGGTGCTGTGGCGTAATCAAGGCAGAGAGGAAGCTACTTGGGAGCCAAAAGTGGCGATGCGTCAACAATATCCTCATCTGTTTAATTCAGGTAAAATTTCGAGTACGAAATTTCTTTAAGGAGGGTAGAGTTGTAACGCCCCAATTTTCGGGTTTTCTGTGCTTCTGTAAATTTTTAAAACTTGTGTGTGTTCTGGTTGGTTAATATATATTTTAGTAGGTTAGTGGGCCTTTGGAAGGCCCAAACTTGTGTTAAATCCATGGTAGTCTTCGAAATTTTAATTTTATGAACAGGTGATGGAATTGGCGTTTGGGCTTTTAAGAGTAAAGGGGTAAAAGATGACACAAAAAGGAGTATGGTGTAGTGGCAAGGTGGTGCCATTTAGGGGACAAGGAAGTGACGCCATAGAGGAATCAAGGGGTCCAAAGTTCAAGTCTTAGCTCCTGCAATATATTTTGGTTTTTCTTTTCAATAAATCTGGAAGCAAGTAGGTGCACTTTAAAGTTTAATGTGTTGGATTTATGACACAAATGAGTTGATGGCCTAGTGGTGGTTGCGTGAGTTGGCATGTGAGAGGACTTTGGTTCGAATCCCTTGGCACGCAAAGGTTGATTATTTTGCTATGTTGGGACGGCAAGAGTTGGTGTTGGTTTTAAACTCTGGTGATGGAGGGATCCCACATTGGGAAGCTAACATAAGAGTAGATGGAGAGCTGGCTTTAAATAGAGCAAACCATGAGGAGTGTAGGCATACCCTTCTTGTCTGATCCCTTTTGCTTTGTGACGTACTCGTTTGGGTTGTGCGTCAGGTAAGAGTGTTTGGAGCACGGATTAACTGCAGTCTCCTAACAAGTGTGTATTTATCTTTACTCTAGCAGTAGGACGGCTATTTCGGGCCGCGATGGGCTGAAATGGGCCATGTGGTCCCAATGGGTCCGTAGGCCCAAGTGGATAAGTTGTAGAATTACTAAAACACCCCTGTAAGGTAGGCCTACCGATTTACCCCTGGAGGGTAAAATGACTATTTTGCCCCTCGTGCGTAAATGACTAACTTGTGTGATGATTGGGTTAGTTGACGTGCATTTATGTTAGTTATCGTTAATTTATAAGTCTAATGTGTTAGTGATCGATTGTAGGATTATCGCGTGGGAGATATCGTCATCAATCGTCATCAACCAGGTGTGTAAACGACACCCTCCCTTAGACTGAATCAGTAAAAGCCGAAATACCAAAACGTTAGTATTTTGTGAACTCGCGAGCGTGCGAGTGCTCGTGAGACAGTTGTTATTGAATATGGTGCATTTGGATGATTAGAGTGCAGAGTGAGCATTTTCGTGCACAACGGTATTTTTGGGCTTAATGGGCCGAAAATGGGCCAACGGGCCGACGGGCCCACTTTAGTAAAAAGACGAGGTAAGTACTTCTGATTACTTGGTAAACGTTAGAATGAGCATGAAACCCTAGCAATAGGTAATAATTACTGAAATACCCCTATGCATGCAAAATTACGATTTTACCCCTAGGGTTATTTTTTTCTGAAAAGCATGATGTTCTGTTTCTGTATACGTATGCCATGACATATTATTTCTGTTGCATAGGACATGGGTTTATATTGATGGAGGAAGCATTCTGGCAGCCTCGCTGCAATCTAGTGGCCTTGCCACATATATCTGTTCTGGTGACTTCGTCACAATATCTGGCAGCCTCGCTGCAATCTGGTGGCTTCGCCACATATATATATGTTCTGGTGGCCTAGCCACAATATCTGTATCTGGTGACTTCGTCACAATATCTGGCAGCCTCGCTGCAATTTCTGTGGTGTGTAGCGGTTGGGTGGGTCGAGTAGTCTCCCCACATGGTGTAAGGCTGGTACGGGGGTGTTATGGATGGCTCTGGGTTGGGATTTCTGCATTCATGATATATTTGTTCTGTATCTGCTATGGGCCTATGGGTTTCATTCTGATTTTTGTACTGGGCCAAGGCCTAGATAAGTCTGACTGTGAGGTTTGATCTGTTTTGGGCTATGGTTGGGTTATGTTACACACTGAGTTTATCGAACCCACCCTTTATTTTTATCTCTGCAGGAAAGCCCCAACCATAATGGGCTTGGAGCTGTGAGGGATTCGGAGTGGCCACATCATTTGCAAAGTTGGTTTTTCTAAGTTAGTTTATTTTTATTATTTTTATATTCTGATTTAATTCTGGGTTTTAAGTTGTAATAAGGCCGCTATTTAAATTTCTTTTTCCGCTATGGTTTTATTTTCTGATTATATTTATACTATGTCGAAACTGATAGTGTTAGGCTGCGTTGGTTTTCAAAATTAATGAACGTTTTCAAGACTCAACAAGCACAACAAATGGATAGCCTAAAGATTAATAAACCGACATTTCATTCAACTGCTGTTTTTACAAAGACCACCCCAATCACTTAAACAAACGAATGCATACTAAGTCGTAAGTCTATGTGACACGTCCGATCTGGCAATAACGTCTAGGCTGGTTTTAGGGTGTTACATTTAGTGGAATCAGAGCCAGTTGTAATAACTGAGCTTTGGAACGGGTCTAAATATTGGAGTTTGTAAAGAAACACTGAATAAAGGTTTTCGAAAATCATTTTTTTTAGAACTTGATTATAAATTGTTTTCGAGAATGTTTCCAATATTTTCTCTTTACAAATAGATGATTTTAAAGATTAAAATCGGTTTTCTAAAATTAGGTTTGTTTAGAAGGTGGCACACCGAATCTCCGACCCAAGTCTGTAAGTTTTCTGAGCCTTTCTGATTGTTTCTGAAATATCTGTTATATGCTTGTACAAAACCTTATCATGGTACTTTAGTTACGGTAACACTGGAACTATAGAAACTCTGATAAGTAGACTGAGACTGTAGCTAGGCTACCAC
The DNA here is from genome assembly GCF_007990345.1 of Gossypium hirsutum. Classification (NCBI taxonomy): domain Eukaryota; kingdom Viridiplantae; phylum Streptophyta; class Magnoliopsida; order Malvales; family Malvaceae; genus Gossypium; species Gossypium hirsutum. The sequence goes on from NC_053436.1 coordinate 37,452,380, forward strand.
AAAAGGAAACAAACTCAAACTCTGAATTACTGTTATTCATAAGACATTTGTAATAAACACTGAAATATTAAACTGATTCATAAAATTCTTAATCAGATAGTACGAAATGAGTACACGAGCAGCTCGTGGAAGAGGTCGTGGACGTGGCCGAGGTAACGCTCAGGCTGAATCTTTGTCTTTAGGACATGTACCGGCAGTAGATGCACCGGTACCACCGGCAACGGAGGTAGAGTCTCATGATCGAGGTGCCGGGGACGATGCTCTGTCCTAGGCAATGCTCTGAGTTTTGGAAAGGGTTACTGGGGAAAGTACGGGAAACAGAATTCGGGGGTCTATTTCTGAGCGGCTCCGGGCCAATAGAGCAGAGTTATTTAGGGGCGTATCTGGTGTAGCTCCGAATGTGGCTGAGTATTGGTTATAAGCCACAGAGCGGATTATGGATGATCTGGACTGCTCTGTGGAGCAGAAGCTAAAGGGAGCCATATCGTTACTCAAGGATGAGGCTTATCAGTGGTGGCTCACGGTGAGAGATGGAACTCCTGCTGACAGTGTGACTTGGGAGCTGTTTAAGACAACCTTCAAAGGAAAGTATGTTGGGGCTAGTTATGTGGACGCTCGCCGGAAAGACTTTCTGAACCTGGTCCAAGGGAGTAAGTCAGTGGCTAAGTATGAGTCTGAGTTTCTGAGACTGAGCCGGTATGCTTCTGGGATTGTTGCTACAGAGTGTGAGCATAGCGTACGCTTCGAGGATGGTCTAAGAGATGAACTTAAGGTGCTGATTGCCCCGCAGAGGGAGCGTAACTTCGCTACTTTTGTGGAGAAAGCTAAGATAGCCGAGGAAGTGAAGCATACAGAAAGGAAAAATTGTGAGAAAGATTGGAACCGTTTTAGGAGAGATTCAGGACATTCAGGTGGTATGAACAGGAATGTTAAGAGAGCAAGGTTAATGGAGCCAGTTCGAGCAGTACCGATGAATGCTGTTAGACCGCAGGGTTGTAGAAATTGTGAAAAGATGCATATAGGCGAGTGTCAAAAATGTTCTAGTGCTTGTTTCCCATGCGGATCTATGGAGCATAGGGTTAAGGATTGTCCCTAGGAACCAGATCAGGTTCAAGTTTTAGAGTAGAGGGTCGCTCAACCAGTGAGGGGTGGACCACAATTTCCGAGAGGACGTGGGAAAGGCAGAGGTGGTATTGGAAACGGTCGAGGAAGAGGAGCGCATGGCAGGGGTGCTAGATTTACTGAGGCTCGTCAACCAGCGTTGGTGTATGCAGCTCATCGCCGAGAGGAGGGTGATGCACCTGACGTCATAAATGGTACGTTTCTATTTCCAGTATGCCATACACGGCGTTGATAGATGTTGGATCTACCCATTCATATGTTGCATGTGCTATATCTGGGTCGCTAGGTGTGCGCTATAAGGAGACCGTGACTGGGGTATCTGTACTAAGTCCTTTGGGTCTCTAGAGATCTGATGGAGCTACCTTTCGAAGAATTCGATCTCATTTTGGTAATGGATTGGCTTGTTAAGCATAGGGCTACTCTAGATTGTGCTGCTAAGCGAATAATGTTAAAGACCACAAAGGATGAGGAGGTTTTGGTGATAGGCGAGCGTAGGGATTATCTGTCTAATGTGGTGTCAGCATTGAGAGCCGAGAAGAGGATTCGAAAGGGATGTGAGGCTTATTTGGCATTCGTAGGCCAATCGAAAACTGAGGATCTGACAGTGTATAAAGTTAGAACCGTTAAGGATTTTCAAAATGTTTTTTCAGAGGAGCTTTCGGGTTTGTCCCCGAACTGAGAGGTTGAGTTTGGAATTGACTTGTTGCCTGGAACGGCACCGGTGTCCATTGCACCTTATAGGATGGCGCCGAAGGAGTTGGTGTAGCTGAAAGCCCAAATTCAAGAGTTTTTGGATAGAGGCTTCATTAGACTAAGTGTGTCTCCGTGGGGAGCACCAGTGTTGTTCGTAAAGAAGAAAGATAGGTCAATGCAGATGTACATCGATTATCGGCTGTTGAACAAACTGATGATTAAGAACAAGTACCCACTGCCAAGAATCGATGATTTAGTCGACCAACTTAGAGGAGCTTCAGTATTTTCCAAGATTGACCTTCGATCTGGGTATCAATCAGTTGAGGGTTAAGGAGGTGGATATTCACAAGACGGCATTCAGAACTTGGTATGGTCACTATGAGTTCTTGGTTATGCCATTTGGGTTGACGAACACACCTGCGACATTTATGGATCTGATAAATCGAGTGTTCCAGCCATACTTGGAGCGATTCGTGGTCGTCTTTATCGACGATATTCTACTTTATTCTGAAACTGAGGAGAAGCATGATGAGCATCTTTGTATTGTGCTGCAAGTGGTGAGAGAGAAGGAGCTTTATGCGAAATTCAGTAAGTGTGAGTTCTGGTTGAGAGAGGTAACTTTCTTGGGGCATGTTGTCTCTGTTGAAGAGATCAAGGTGGACCTTCGAAAGATTGAAGCGATTCTGGAATGGAAGCCACTGAGGTTAGTGTCAAAAATTCGAAGTTTTCTGGGTTTAGCTAGGTACTATAGAAGGTTTATGGAAGGAATTTCTGTGATGGCAGCGCCTTTGGCAGAGCTTATAAGGAAGGGAGTACCGTTTGTTTGGACTGAGAAACAATAGGAATCTTTTGAGAAGCTAAAGAAAGTTCTGACCAAGGCACCTGTACTAATTCAGCCGGAGTCTGGAAAAGATTTTACCGTATGTAGTGATGCATCACATGTAGGGTTGGGCTGTGTGCAGATGCAAGAGGGTAAAGTGGTTGCTTATGCATCGCGACAGCTTAAACCACATGAAGTTAACTATCCTACTCATGATCTGGAGTTGGCAGCGGTAATCATTGCGCTTAAGATTTGGAGACATTACCTGTACAGAGAAAGGTGTATTATATACATAGATCATAAGTCTTAAGTACTTGCTAACTCAGAAGGAGCTAAACCTTATGCAGCGGAGATGGATAGAGTTGCTTAAGGATTATGACTGCAGATTGAGTATCACCCCGGCAAAGCTAATGTGGTGGCTGATCCCTAAGTCGTAGAACTGTTTCTGATCTGAGAGCCATGTTTGCTCGTTTGAGTCTGTATGACGACGGTAGTTTGTTAGCAGAATTGCAAGTTAGGCCGACCTGGGTGGATGAGATTAAGGAAAAACAGTCAAGGGATGAGTCCCTGGTTTCTCAATTTTGGCAAGTTAAGAATGGGGATACTTCTGAGTTCGGACTGAACAATAAGGGAGTTCTTTGTTACCGAGGTAGAGTTTGTATTCCAAAGGACTCTGAATTGAGGCAAGCAATTCTGAAAGAAGCTCATGGATGTCTGTGTGCTATGCATCCTGGAGGGAGTAAAATGTATCGCGGCTTAAAAGAGTTGTATTGGTGGCCTGGATTGAAGCGAGAGGTAACGAAAGTTGTGGGAAAATGTCTGACTTGTCAGCAAGTGAAAGCTGAACATCAATTACCTTTCGGACTTTTGCAGCCAATGAAAGTACCACTTTGGAAGTGGGAGAGGGTAACCATGGATTTTGTGAGTGGGTTACCCTTGACACTGTCGAAGAAGGACTCGATTTGGGTAATTGTGGATAGGTTGACCAAATCTGCTCATTTAATACCTATCTGCTATGATTATTCACTTCAGAAGTTAGCCAAATTGTATGTGGCAGAAATAGTGCGACTTCACAGAGTGCCAGTGTCGATTATTTCTGATCGAGATCCTAGATTCATATCTCGGTTTCGGCAAAAGTTGCATGAGGCGTTGGGTACGCAGTTGAACTTTAGTGCAACCTTTCCTCCTCAGACTGATGGTCAGTTGGAAAGGGTTATTTAGATTCTGGAAGACATGTTGAGGGGATGCGTTATCAACTTTCGAGGCAGTTGGGAGGATTACTTATCATTGGCAGAGTTTGCATACAACAACAGTTATCAAGCAAGTATTCGAATGGCTCCTTATGAGGCACTGTATGGGCGAAGATGTCGTACACCTAGTTGTTGGACCGAGTTGGGTGAACGATAGGTTCTTGGACCTGAGTTGGTGGTAGATACTGAGGATAAGGTCAAGTTGATTAGGATAAGGTCCTTAAATGGTAATTAGACCATTTTGAAGTTTGTGGACAAAAATGGACATGGTATGATAGGTTTTTAAAAGTTTTTCATTAAGGGCATTTTAGTAAATTTGTAATTAAAATGAATTAAAAATGCCAAAATAAGCCAAATTTGCTCATCTTCTTCCTCATGGCCGAATTTTTCATGAAAAACACCATGGCTAGGGTTTTCAAGCTTTCCAAGCTCATTTGTAAGTGATCCCGAGCCCCGTTTTTAATGTTCTTTACATTTTTGAAGTCTCAGTAACATGTTCTAGCTATTTCTACCATTATTTTGAGCTAGGGTTTGTGTTTAAAAATTTACCCATGAATGATATGCATGTATTTTGATGTTTAATGGTAGAATATAAAGCTTTAAATTGTGTTAAACAACTTTTACTAAGTGATTTTACGTGAATACGACTAAAACGGCATAATCGGTAAAAATACCTAATGTACATAAGTACATGTTAGAGTGAGAATTCGATGTTGCCATAGAAGGGAAAAATGATCCGCATGTCATTGAACATAATAAAATAGGATGAAGTTTAATTTCCGAACCTTGGGGCAAAAGTGCAAATATGCAAAAGTTTAGGGGTCAAAATGCAAATTTATAAAAATATGATTTTTGGACCTGTATGAATAATGTGACTAATTATTAGGCTAAATGTGATATTACAGATGAAGGAAATTGAGATTCGGGCTTAAATCGAGAAAATACAAGGTTATGGACTAAAATGGTAAATTGCCGTTTCTAGATCGAGGTAAGTTCGTGTGTTAATAATAATGCAATACCATGCATGAATTTTAATTCTCTATTGATATAGTATAAATTGTATGAGTTAATATGTTTAAGAGAAGTTGATGGATGGTATGTATGATATGGAAAAATGTAATGCTTGTTGTGACATGTGAAATTAATGGCAAATTATTGTTACATGAATTGAGTGTTAAATTACTATTACCTAGGTTGTATGAATTGCTACACGGTTGTACCTAATGAGATTTCAACCAGTTTGTACGTAAATAATTTATCGATTCTTTTTATTTTATTATATTTTGTTATTATATGAAATGTCTCTGCCTATAGAATGACTATTTGTTGTAAATTGCAAATTGAAAAAGGACTATGAATAAATTTGTAACATGTTGGAAAGTGAGGAATTTTCTGGTTGAGCCTTCGGAATAGAAATGATACGAATGATCTATTGTGAGGCCGCATGTGTAGTACTAAATGCAGGCTACTATGCGTACCCAATAACTTCGATCACGTGTGTAGTACTAAGTGCAGGCTACTACGTGTACCGGATAATTGGTCGCATGTGTAGTACTAAGTGCAGGCTACTATATGTACCAGAGAGCTTCGGCTATAAGTGAGAAAATATGTGCAGGCATCTGAGTATCAATTATTATTCCGAAGAGTTCAACGGGAAAATCGATTAAGTAAAAAAATACATGTGAACATGATTATATGATGAATAAGTGCAGGTATATGTTTAAGAAAATTTTGAGCAATATGATCGATATTTGAGTGAACTTCGATAAGACAAAATGGATAAAGTGAAATTATGTAAGAGTGAATTTTTGTAGTAAAACAGTGTTGGACAGCAGCAGTTGTGTGAATTTGAAAATTTACCAAAAATTGTGTAAGTTGAATTAAATTTCAAATAAATTATGGAATTAAATATTAATGAGTCTATTTTCATATAAAGGAAATAGGGGGAGCAAAAGAGTTGTATATTATGTGATATTCTAATTTTTGTGAGATAGTGTCAGAATGAATAAGAGATCCCCTATTCTAACTTGGAAAAATTGTTAAAAATTGTAGAAAATTATTTATTCTTAGAATCATTGATGAGTCTACTTTTAATAGAAACAAACGGTAACATTATCTGAGTCTCGTACTATGAGATAAATAAATTTTAGTGAAGAAAGGTTGAAGCTATTAAACAGCAAAACAGGGGAGACTTTGAATAATAAACTGTACTTATTGACTGCACCAAAAATTCTGAACATTTTATGGTGGAAAGATATATGAGTTTAGTTTTTGGGAAAGTTTACGGATCTTAATTTAGAGTTCTATAAATCTAGATATAAATGATTTAGTGACTGTTACTCAAGAAAGCAGCTTAACCAGAACATGTGTAAAGGTACAATTGGGTTAGTTTTACTGTGGAAAGCATGTTAGTAAATTGCTTATTATTATTTCATGTGAGCTTACTAAGCATAAAGCTTACCCCCTCCTTTCCATTTCTTTTATTATTTTCAGGTTAGGTTAGGGTTGGAGATCGTCGGAAGCAGCATCACACTATCAAGCCAACACCTTGGCAGTATAAACACATATGCTAGAATTATCAAGTGAGTGACATGTATAGGGACCTAGTTTTATAACATGTATTATTATAATTTGACCAAATATATTGGTCTTTAGTGAGCTAATGATTCTGACTTATAAATCTAGCTATTTATGTTATGTTTGATATTGGTGATGTGCATATGCATGGTTGGTAATAAGTTGTTTAAGTTGTTTAATTAATGAATTAAGTCTGTTAACACCTCGTCTTCGACTCTAGAAACGGTCTCGGGTATGGGGCTTTACATTTAGTGGTATCAGAGCTATGGTTTTGTCGGTTCTCAAACTAACCTAGCATGTGTAAAAGTCCAACTATACATGTCACCGATCTGTGATAGTGTGAAGTCTCCCAACGCATATGAGAGCCATTTTGTTTAGACAAAGGTACTCTCTAACTGAGCTACACCGACCATGTTGAATGTGATGCTAAAATATTCGAATAAAGTATAGTCATGACAAACTGAAACTTGGAAAGGTATGAATGAGGATTCATGAAATATGTACATGGTGAAATGAGTTTATCTATGATTAATAGATAATTCCATGATGTATATGATCGATTTATTTGAACAAATGCATGTGTTTGAGTGACTTATCAAAAATATTGATAAGATGAATATTCATGCATATTGGTTGGGATGATTATGATTGGTAAGCTCGTATAACTTGAGTAAATGTATTAAATTGCTTGGACTGATATATATGATTGTAATAATATGTATATGATGATGTGTAAGATGAAAGTTTAGACTGTGATATACTTATCCATGTTTGTTTGGCCCTTATATGATATTATGTGCTTGACTTGTCTGATTCAATGAATGCATAAGTAATATTATCCAGGAAATATTGAAATACATGCATAAGTACACTTGTTTAAATGAGATAACTAAAAAAGTGAATGTAAAATCAATATGAATATTAGTTATTCAAAATGAATGACATGATTGAAATATGATTGCTATGATGAAAACTGTGTTACATTTGTATATGAGAGTTGAGTCAGAGGCCCTATGACCCCTCCCCCTTACCAAAGTGGTGATTTATAAGGGAAATTCCTGAGATTTATATTGAATGAGTTTCCAGGTGCGAAACCAAAGAGTTCAATGATAGAATGGTTATAAGCATGATTAGAGATTGAGAATGGGTTGATAAGTACAGACATGAGCTAGAAAGATATCGGATTGACCGAAAGATTGTTTAACTTTCGTAACATCGTAGTTAGCGAAAAAGTTAATTTTGGTAAAACGATCTATCCTGGTATGATGTCGAGAAATGTATTGATTGCAATTCCCCCATGAACTGGTTTTCTTAGTAAAGGGAATATTATGGAATTTGGGATGGTAGAAATAGTTAAAGGTATAATGTTTGAAATAAGGAAATGTTCCCTGATCTTAACGTTAGACAAATGTGTTGTTAGTCTAATTGGATTATAATCTGTATGGTTCTGTTCTCTGGTATTTTGTTATATCCCGCCTGTTGGGAATCGATGAGAAATTGTGTATGGTGCCAAGATTCTATTTCTATCGATCATTGCTTTGATTGATTTTATATATATATGAGAAGCATATAGTTCCGGTCGTATTTGTTGTCAGTGGTTTGGAATGATGTTATTCTGGATTTTTTTTCTTTGAAAAACCATTGGGGTCTTTCATATTTTTATAAGTTTGGTTCTCGGTCTTCTGATGCAGTGCTGTAAATTGGATTCTCGTATCATGGATTTCTTTATCTTGGATTTCTTTATTCTTGGCTTCTCTGTTTTAGATTTCTCTATCTTGGTTTTTTTGGATATTTTGTCTTGTAACTTGTTGATCATGGCTTGCATTTAGAGCATGACCTTCAGCTTGTGATTGATGTATATAAAGAACAAATATGAATATACCTCTAAATTGATCCTGATAATGTGGTGAAATTTCAAGTCCTAATGTGTATGGTGGATTTCTTTTCTCAAGTAAGTTAATCAGAGTTAATGTATTCAATTGAGGTATCAGTATTACTTATGCTAATGCATTTGTTATAGTCTTCGATTGGCATGATGAGTGAATTTGGAATGATGCATGTTGAATCATTTTGTTGACTAGAAGAGAGAATTTCTTGAAATATCAATTACGGATGAATAAGGTCGACTTGATTGTTCAATGTGTATGGAGTATATGTCTAGAATTTTATGAGATGTGCATACTTGAGAATAAGATTTTATTTCTTCACGAGTAAAAAGACGAATAGTCTAATTAAGAAGTGTATGTTTCCTAGAAGAATCGTATACAATAAGAAGATCTGATATTGATAATGTGAAGATAATCTGGGTATTAAAAAAATGTTGAAACGATCACTTTTTATCTTTGAGTACAAATTCTTGAAATGTTGAAAGTTTAAAGATGTATAGAAGAATCATCAGAATTATTTTTGCCATTTTGGAATTAGAATGGAAATAGAAAAGGTTAATATGGATTTTCTTGTCTGGATCATTCCTGTCCTTGAAAGAGGAAAGTGATATGTAGCGTTGTTAAACGTATTGAGATGTGTAAATTATGCTGGTATACCCGAATGTCTGCTCACCAGTTGTAACGCCCCAATTTTCAGGTTTTGTGTTTCTGTGATTTTTAAAATTTATGTGTGTTCTGGTTGGTTAATATATATATATTAGTAGGTTAGTGGGCCTTTGGAAGGCCCAAACTTAAGTTAAATCCGTGGTAGTCTTCGGAATTTTAATTTTATGAACAGGTGATGCAATTGGCGTTTGGGCTTTTAAGAGTAAAGGGGTAAAAGATGACACAAAAAGGAGTGTGGTGTAGTGGCAAGGTGGCGCCACTTAGGGGACAAGGAAGTGACGTCATAGAGGAAGCAAGGGGTCCAAGGTTCAAGTCTTGGCTCTTGCAATATATTTTGGTTTTTCTTTTCAATAAATCTAGAAGCAAGTAGGTGCGCTTTAAAGTTTAATGTGTTGGATTTATGACACAAATGAGTTGATGGCCTAGTGGTGGTGGCGTGAGTTGGCATGTGAGAGGACTTTGGTTCGAATCCCTTGGCACGCAAAGGTTAATTATTTTGCTATGTTGGGATGGCAAGAGTTGGTGTTGGTTTTAAACTTTGGTGATGGAGGGATCTCACATCGGGATGCTAACATAAGAGTAGATGGAGAGCTGGTTTTAAATAGAGCAAACCATGAGGAGAGTAGGCATACCCTTCTTGGCTGATCCCTTTCGCTTTGTGACGTGTTCGTTTGGGTTGGGCGTCAGCTAAGAGTGTTTGGAGCGTGGATTAACTACAGTCTCCTAACAGGTGTGTATTTCTCACTACTCTAGCTGTAGGATGGCTACTTCGGGCCGCGATGGCCCGAAAGGGGCCATGTGGGCCCAATGGGCCTACGGGCCCAATTGGATAAGTTGTTTGATTGTGTAGTAAATATTGGACTAGGCTAGGTGAATCTCATATCTGTGGCTAGATTTGGGCTAAAAGCGCCACACGAGTGTGTGGGCCCATTTGGGCCGAGAAGGGCTTTAGGCCCATTCGTATTGTTATCCCTGTTTAGAATACTTTAGTTTACCAAATCACCAAAATACCCCTGGTTTGTAAAATTATCAAAATGCCCTTGGTTTACAAAATTACTAAAATACCCCTAGTTTGTAAAATTACAAAAATACCCTTGGTTTGTAAAATTACCAAAATACCCCTAATTTGTGAAATTACCGAAATACCCTCAGTTTGCAAAATTACTGAAATACCCTCAATTTTTAAAATTACTGAAATACTCTCGACTTGTAAAATTACCAAAGTACCCCCGATTTACAGAATTACCGTTTTACCCTCGATTGACAAAATTATTGAAATACCCCTGTAGGGTAGAATTACTGAAATACCCCTATAGGGTAGAATTACCGAAATAACCCTGTAGGGTAGAATTACTAAAATACCCCTGTAAGGTAGAATTACCAGAATACCCTTGTAGGGTAGAAATACCGAAATACCCTTGTAGGGTAGAAATACCGAAATACCCCTGTAAGGTAGAATTACCGAAACACCCCTGTAAGGTAGAATTACCGAAATACCCCTGTAGGGTAGAATTATTAAAATACCCCTATAGGGTAGGACTACCGATTTACCCATGAAGGTTAAAATGACTATTTTGCCCCTCGTGCGTAAATGACTAACTTGTGTGATGATTGGGTTAGTTGACGTGGATTTATGTTAGTTATCGTTAATTCGTAAGTCTAATGTGTTAGTGATCGATTGTAGGATTATCACGTGGGAGATATTGTCGTCAATCGTCATCAACCAGGTGTGTAAACGACACCCTCCCTTAGATTGAATCGGTAAAAGCCGAAATATCAAAACGTTGGTATTTTGTGAACTTGCGAGCGTGCGAGCACTCGTGAGACAGTTGTTAATGAATATGGTGCATTTGGATTATTAGAGTGCAGAGTGTGCATTTTTTGCACAACGGTATTTTTGGGCTTAATTGGCCGAAAACGGGCCAATGGGCCAACAGGCCCACCCACTTTGGTAAAAAGACGAGGTAAGTACTTCTGATTACTTGGTAAACGTTAGAATGAGCATGAAACCTTAGCAATAGGTAATAATTACTGAAATACCCTTATGCATGCAAAATTACGATTTTACCCCTAGGGTTATTTTTTTCTGAAAAGTATGATGTTTTGTTTCTGTATACGTATGCCATGACATATTATTTCTATTGAATGGGACATGGGTTTATATTAATGGAGGAAGCGTTTTGGCAGCCTCGCTGCAATCTGGTGGCCTCGCCACATATATCTGTTCTGGTGACTTCGTCACAATATCTGGTAGCCTCGCTGCAATCTGGTGGCTTCGCCACATATATATATCTGTTATGGTGGCCTAGCCACAATATCTGTAACTGGTGACTTCGTCACAATATCTGGCAGCCTCGCTGCAATTTCTGTGGTGTGTAGCGGTTGGGTGGGTCGAGTAGTCTCCCCACATGGTGTAAGGCTAGTACGGGGGTGTTATGGATGGCTCTGGGTTGGGATTTCTGCATTCATGATATATTTGTTCTGTATCTGCTATGGACCTATAGGTTTCATTTTGATATCTGTACTGGGCCAAAGCCCAGATAAGTCTGACTCTGAGGTTTGATCTATTTTGGGCTATGGTTGGGTTATGTTACACACTGAGTTTACCGAACTCACCCTTTATTTTCATCTCTACAGGAAATCCCCAACCATAGTGGGCTTGGAGCCGTGAGGGATTCGGAGTGGTCACATCATCTGCAAAGTTGGTTTTTCTAAGTTAGTTTATTTTTATTATTTTTATATTCTAATTTAATTTTGGGTTGTAAGTTGTAATAAGGCCGCTATTTAAATTTATTTTTTCTCTATGGTTTTATTTTCTAATTATATTTATACTATGTCGAAACTGTTAGTGTTAGGCTGCGCGGGTTTTCAAAATTAATGAACGTTTTCCAAGACTCAACAAGTACAACAAATGGATAGCCTAAAGATTGATAAACTGACTTTTCATTCAACCGCTGTTTTTACAAAGACCACCCCAATCACTTAAACCAACGAATGCATACTAAGTCATAAGTCCCTGTGACACATCAGATCTGGCAATAATGTCTGGGCCAGGTTTGGGGTGTTACACCAGATTTATAGAATTTCATGTCTTTATGAATGTTGGATATCATGGAATTTTAATATATACAAATCGAATTCAGATCTGGGATTCATATCATGATTTTTTTGGGAAAGCCAGAGGAGGCTTTGAAATGAAAGGTAACTAAGAGTTGAATTGGACTGTGTGGAATTATAAAGAGTATGAGGCCAAGATGAATTGACTAGTTTTGCTATTTGAATCTAAAAAGATTCTGGTGTGAATGTATATGTAACATGATGGTTTGGATCAGACTTTTGAGTACATGAGCTTTCTGGTGCAGATTAAGTTTTGGTGAAAGTATTATAAAGTGAATACCACTTATGATTTTTGTATGTGAGATTTAAAGAGATAGGTAGTAAAAGCACAGCTTGAGTGAAAGTTCTTTGATATCAGTTATAGGATTGAGGAATCCAAGTGAAAAACCAAAACCACTTTCTTGGTAAGATTTTCGAGGACGAAAATCCCTAAAGGGGGGAGAAGTGTAACATCTTGATTTTTGGGCCTAGTCGGAACAGTGGTTTTGGGACCACAAATCCGATGAGGAAAAATTCATTTTTATTATATTTTTATATTCTATGATTTCACGGAATGATTTCATGAAAATTTCGTTCAAAAATTTTGACGTTTGGGCACTCAATTTGGTCAAAAGGACTAAATTGTAAATAGTGCAAAAGTTGAGTTCTAAATATTAGAAGTGTCTAATTGTTATGAGTTTTTAAATTAAAGGTCCTTAAATGGTAATTAGACCATTTTAAAGTTTGTGGACAAAAATGGACATGGTATGATAGGTTTTTAAAAGTTTTTCATTAAGGGCATTTTAGTAAATTTGTAATTAAAATGAATTAAAAATGCCAAAATAAGCCAAATTTGCTCATCTTCTTCCTCATGGCCGAATTTTTCATGAAAAACACCATGGCTAGGGTTTTCAAGCTTTCCAAGCTCATTTGTAAGTGATCTCGAGCCCCGTTTTTAATGTTCTTTACATTTTTGAAGTCCCAGTAACATATTCTAACTATTTCTACCATTATTTTGAGCTAGGGTTTGTGTTTAAAAATTTACCCATGAATGATATGCATGCATTTTGATGTTTAATGGTAGAATATAAAGCTTTAAATTGTGTTAAACAACTTTTACTAAGTGATTTTACGTGAAAACGAGTAAAACGGCATAATCGGTAAAAATACCTAATATTCATAAGTACATGTTAGAGTGAGATTTTGATGTTACCATAGAAGGGAAAAATGGTCAACATGTCATAAAACATAAGAAAATAGGATGAAGTTTAATTTCCGAACCTTGGGGCAAAAGTGCAAATATGCAAAAGTTTAGGGGTCAAAATGAAAATTTATAAAAATATGATTTTTGGACCCGTATGAATAATGTGACTAATTGTTAGGCTAAATGTGATATTACAGATGAAGGAAATCGAGATTCAGGCTTAAATCGAGAAAATACAAGGTTATGGACTAAAATGGTGAATTGCCGTTTCTAGATTGAGGTAAGTTCGTGTGTTAATAATAATGCAATACCATGCATGAATTGTAATTCTCTATTGATATGGCATAAATTGTATGAGTTAATATGTTTAAGAGAAGTTGATGGATGGTATGTATGATATGGAAAAATGTAATGCTTGTTGTGACATGTGAAATTGAATGGCAAATTATTGTTACATGAATTGAGTGTTAAATTACTATTACCTAGGTTGTATGAATTGCTACACGGTTGTACCTGATGAGATTTCAACAAGTTTGTACATAAATAATTTATCAATTCTTTTTATTTTATTATATTTTGTTGTCATATGAAATGTAGCTGCCTATAGAATGACTATTTGTTGTAAATTGCAAATTGAAAAAGGACTATGAATAAATTTGTAACATGTTGAAAAGTGAGGAATTTTCCGGTTGAGCCTTCGGAATAGAAATGATACGAATGATCTATTGTGAGGTCGCATGTGTAGTACTAAGTGCAGGCTACTATGCGTACCCGATAACTTTGATCACGTGTGTTGTACTAAGTGCAGGCTACTACGTGTATGAGATGGTTAGGTCACGTGTGTAGTACTAAGTGCAGGCTACTACGTGTACCGGATAATTGGTCGCATGTGTAGTACTAAGTGCAGGCTACTATGCGTACCAGAGAGCTTTGACTATAAGTTGAAAGTATGTGCAGGCATCTTAGTATAAGTTATTATTCCGAAGAGTTCAACAGGAAAATCGATTAAGTCAAAAAATACATGTGAACATGATTATAAGATGAATAAGTGCAGGTATATGTTTAAGAAAATTTTGAGCAATATGATCAATATTTGAGTGAACTTCGATAAGACAAAATGGATAAAGTGAAATTATGTGAGAGTGAATTTTAGTAGTAAAATAGTGTTGGATAGCAGCAGTTGTGTGAATTTATAAATTTACCAAAAATTTTGTAAGTTGAATTAAATTTCAAATAAATTATGGAATTAAAGCTTAATGAGTCTATTTTCATATAAAGGAAACAAGGGGAGCAAAAGAGTTGTATATTATGTGATATTCTAACTTTTGTGAGACAGTGTCAGAATGAATTTGAGATCCCCTGTTCTGACTTGGAAAAATTGTTAAAAATTGTAGAAAACTAATTATGGGTTATAATATATATTTTTAAAATCTTTGATTAGTCTAATTTTAATATAAACAAACGGAAACATTATCCAAGTCTCGTACTATGACATAAATAAATTTAGTGAAGAAAGGTTTAAGCTATTAAACAGCAAAACAGGGCAGACTTTGAAATATAAACTGTACTTATTGAATGGACCAAAAATTATGAACATTTTATGGTGGAAAGATATATGAGTCTAGTTTCTGGGAAAATTTACAGATCTTAATTTGGAGTTCTGTAACTCTAGATATAAATGATTTAGTGACTGTTACTCAAGAAAGCAGCTTAACCAGAACATGTGTAAATGTACAATTGGGTTAGTTTTACTCTGGAAAGCATGTTAGTAAATTGCTTATTATTATTTCATGTGAGCTTACTAAGCATAAATCTTACCCCCTCCTTTCCATTTGTTTTAGTGTTGTTAGGTTAGCTCAGGGTTGGAGATCATCGAAGGCAGCATCACACTATCAAGCCAACACCTTGACAGTATAAACGCATATGCTAGAATTATCAAGTGAGTGGCATGTATAGGGACCTAGTTTTATAACATGTATTATTATAATTTGGCCAAATATATTGGTCTTTAGTGAGCTAATGATTCTGACTTATAAATCTAGCTGTTTATGTTATGTTTGATATTGGTGATGTGCATATGCATGGTTGGTAATAAGTTGTTTAAGTTGTTTAATTAATGAATTAAGTCCATTAACACCTCGTGTTCGACTCTGGTGACGGTCTCAGGTACGGGGCATTACACGGCTAAGTAGAGGTTTTAGTTAATAGAATAGGTTCAAAAGGGCTAAGTAAATAAAATGGATAGTTGGCTAACAAAGAAAAATAAAGAATTAAGTTGATAGTGGTGATGGGATAGAAATAGGACTTAGGGGTCAAGAATGAACCAACACTAAAGGAGTGTGTTGACCCGAGACTTATAAGACTCTTAAGGTGGGTTAAGAATAGAAATGGGACCTTGACCCGCTATCTAAGAATATAGGAACCAAAGGTATTAATTTGGGGTGAACCCCATACTTTGAAAGCGATAAGTTCGGATAAAAGAAACAGATTGACGCCACTAGCTAAGTAGATAAGTCAAGCTGAGTTTTTGAACAAAATTTGAGAGTTGAAATACTCACAAATAACTTAGAATTCATTCAAGTAGCAAAAAGTCTAAATTACAACTAATGAGCTTTATATTTATAGCTCAATACATAAGCTAGCTGGATGGTCACTAAGATAACCGAATGGGCTACTTTGTATTCAACTTCATTAAGATGGAAACTTCCTTGAACCTTCTCAAACGTCCCTTGATGCTTTCTAGGCCAGCTTGATTAATTGAAGTGAAAGATGAGATGAATGGAGCTGAATATGATCAGCCAAGAGATATGAGCAGCCTTTAAGGGGCTACCTTGAATAGCTGAATAGTTTTAGACTTTAAATGGCAGCTTGGACACTATAATAGCCTCCCAAATGATTCAGCTAAATTTTAGATGCTTGGGACATGCATCACCTCAAATTAAAGCTTTAATTGCGTCTTGAACACAGAAACGGCCAGTTTGCATTAAGCTGATTCACTCTCTAATTTCGTTTCATGTATATGCTGGTACGTTGGCTAAATTGAATGAGCTACTTGTTCATGAACTTGAGGCATGTGCCTTGTGAATTCAATGTATTCCATTAAAACCGTACAAGCCACTTTGTAGTGCATGGATGGACAGATCCGTCCCTCTTGATTAATTTCATGCATGAATAGAATGAACAACCACATTCTTCATCTTTAAGAAGCACATGACATGAATTTGGGCATCCATGTGATCGATCACAATGCATCTTCATAGAAGCTAATTCTTGAAGGGTTCTAATAGCTTTTGTGTTCATGCATTTGATTAATTGAAAGGTCACTCTTAGGCCACCAACCGGTCACACATGTGAACATGAATGGAGACTTCTTTGAAATTCATATGTACATGTATCTCCTTCAATTCGGTCCATTGTATCTTCAATTTACATGCATATTCAGCCTCCAAGGTGAATAGCCTACAAGACAAATTAATACTCGGTTAAGTGTAACATTAAGACACAACTTAGACACCATTTATGTAACGCCCTGAATTTTGGGCCTAGAAGTTTTAAGTCTTGAGTGGGTGCATCTAAGAGACTGCACATAAATATTTAGTTGTGCAAGAAAGTGACACATAACTGTGTATCTCCTTTAGTGGTTAAGTGTTCTGGGAAGTGTGTAACACCCCAAACCTGGCCTAGACATTACGGCCAAATCTAGTGCGTCACATCAAACCATTTTTCAAATTTGATCTTTCCGGTGAAAATCCATTACTGAATCTAAATTTATTATTAAACCATAGTTCCCATCAAAACGTTTACCAATTTGTTTGCCTTTGGTATATTACCTCATTTAAAATTGCGGAAGCATTTTGAAAACTTTGTTGTTGGAAGCTCATATTTCTTAGAAAAATCATGCCATTTTGAAATCTCGAGTTTTCCTAGACTAGCAGTTTAGTATAAGAAATCACAATCCAAATTAAAACTTAAAACCCACCAATGGCCTTATTACATAAAAAAACCCAAAACGAAATCTAATTGCAATTAAAAGAAACAAAAACAGTAGTGTGGCCATCTCCGAGCCCCTCGCAGCTCCGATCCGTCTAAGGTTGGAAATTACCTGAAAGGTTAATAAATGGGGTGAGTTTATGAAAACTCAGTGTGTAATCCCAATAACAAACAAACAGTGAATAACACGGTATCAGTACAATATGGGCCAAAGCCCTATTTATTCTCGACATATACTGGGCCGAAGCCTTTCGTTTAACGGTTACTGGGCCAAAACCTTTTCATAAATCATATCACTAGGCCGAAGCCTTTACTGTAAACGGTATGGCCCATATGCCCATTTCAATATCACATGTAATACCAATGGATGTATGCAAGCCCATTTGGGGAGACTACTCAACCCACCATCCGCTACTCTCCACCCATACCAACCAAGCTCTCCATGTGGGGAATAACTCAACCCACCCAACCAAACTCTCCACTGGCAGCATAGCTGCTTTATCAAATAACTAGAGGCCTAGCCTCTTTTAATAACTGGGGCAAAGCCCTTTTTGGTAATCTGGGGCAAAGCCCTTTTCGCACTTCCTCCATTTATATAAACCCAACCCATGCAACATGTCATGTATGCAGAATGTCATGCCCATATTTGAATTAAACAATCACAGTCAAGTCATTCATATCACCAACATATATTCACAATCAAATCCGTCAACCACACAATCCAAGTCAGTCACTTGCCCACAAGGGCAAAACAATCATTTAACACCCTAGGGGTAAAATAGTAATTTTATAAATCGAGGGTAAAACGGTAATTCTATAAATCGAGGGTAAAACGATAATTCTGTAAATCGAGAGTACAACGGTAATTCTGTAAATTAAGGGTAAAATAGTAATTTTGTAAATCGATGGTAAAACGGTAATTCTATAAATCGAGGGTAAAATGGTAATTTTGTAAATCGAGGGTAAAATAGTAATTCTGTAAATCGAGGGTAAAACAGTAATTCAGTAAATTGAGGGTACTTTGGTAATTTTACAAGTTGAGGGTATTTCAGTAATTTGGTAAACTAAAGTATTCTAAACAGGGATAACAAAATGAATGGACCTAAAGCCCATTCTCGGCCCAAATGGGCCCACACGCTTGTGTGGCCCTTTTAGCCCAAATCTAGCCACAGATATGAGATTCACCTAGCCTAGTCCAATATTTACTACACAATCAAACAACTTATCCAATTGGGCCCATAGGCCCATTGGGCCCACATGGCCCCTTTCGACCCATCGCGGCCCGAAGTAGCAGCTAGAGTAGTTAGAAATACATACTTGATAGGAGACTGGAGTTAATCCGCGCTCCGAGCACTCTTAGCCGACGCCCAACCGAAACGAGCACGCCATAAAGTGAAAGGGATAAACCAAGAAAGGTACCTTTACTCTCCTCATGGTTCTCTCTATTTAAAGCCAACTTCGCATCCACTCTTATGTTAGCTTCTCAATGTGGGATCCCTCCATCATCAGAGTTTAAATTCAGCACCAACTCTTGCCGCCCCTTGTTAGAAAAATAAATGCTCTTTGATTGCCATGAGTTTCGAACCCTAGACCTCCTTGCCAACTCTATGACGCCACCTTCCAGCTCCTTATGTGGCGCTACTTTGCCACTAGACCACAAGGCTTTTTGTGGCACAATTTCTCCAACAATATTCTTAAGGCCTACCTACTACACCCAGGGTTTGATTCACTTTAAACCAAAATTTTTGCTAGAGTTTAGGTTTGAACCGAGGACTTCTCCAACACTTCTCAGCACACTTAACCACTAAAACAAGCCTTCATTAATGAAATTTACATGCTCAACAAAATATTATAAGCTTCCTTTAACCGCTCCTATGCTTAAGGCCTAAAACTTCTAGGCCCAAATTCAGGGTGTTACAAAGTGTCTGAGAAGTCTTGGGTTCAAGCCTTGGCTTTAACAAAATTTTGTTTTAAATGGAAAAACCCTGTCTCTAGTCAGTATGCTTCTTAAATAAATGTGGTTATTTCTTGTCATAAAAAGCCTGCCAGTCTAGTGGTAAGTGGCGTGTGGAGTGTGCAAGGGGTTTGATGTTCGAATCCTACTTTGAGCAGTAGAGTGTTTTATTTTGCTACACTGGCCGTGTGGGTAGTAGAGGATAACTGAAACAATACTGAGTGGAGTGGAGTTTGAATTGGTCATAAAGGGATTGTAAGAGGGAGTTGAGGAGAGATATGGGGAGAGATTTTAGGAGAGAGTTAAGGGAGGTTTGAAGTGAGAGGGAGTAATGCCGATTATGGGAATTTCATGTTAGAAAATTGGTAATAAGACTTGTTTTTTTCTTAGGCCGAATGGTGTTCTAGCTTTCCATCTCGGTAACTGTGACTTTTCTTCTTGGGATTTTTGTTGAGGTCGTAGAGACCATTTAGGGTTTTTCTTTTGCATTTTGCGCTTTTACTCCCCCTTACTTTTTAGCAAATTTTTTTCTCTCATACTTTCTTTCTATGCTTGGCCGTATACTCCTCTCCTATCTCTCAAATTCTACTGGCACCTAACTCCTAGTTCTTGACTGACTCCTCCTCCACTTAATCTCCATTGGTTCTCTTTGGCCGAATACCCCCTCCTTCCTCCCTCTCAAACTCCTTCAGTTTTAGTCTTGGTTATTGGTCGACTCTTCCCTTCCCTTTCTAAAACGATTTCCCCTCTTGACCCTATACATTTTCTTTTCCTTTCAATTCTTTAATGGTAATGGTTTCCTCCTCTTCTCATCTGATTATTGTGGCTGAATTTTGCATCTCTCTTTATTTCATTTCGGTTTTTGCAATTGTTCTTTGAATAACCGGTAGGTACGTGGTTCTTCTCGATTTTCCTTCTGTTATAATTACCTTTCATCTGACAACTCCTTTCTATGTCGATTACTGTTAGAGGTGCGATTATTCCATCTCGTGCCTCGGGTTAAGGGTGTGCTTTGGGTGTTGGCCGAATACTGTTGTCTCGCATTCATAGTAATACGTTTCCGGTAAGTTATTTATGCTTGGTTTAGTTCATGGGTGCGAGTAATATGATTAAGGCTGATAGGTTTGGGTGAAATATAGGTGATCTCTAAGGTCCTATAGTTAGTTTCCTGCAATGATTGAAGGGTACAAGCCTAAATCAGTGATTAAGGCAAGTGATAATCCACCCTATTTGGATAAGTATTGAAAAGAGCCATTAACTCTATTATCAATTGATTAATGGAGTAGTTTGATTGAATGTAGGTTTTGGTGTTCGTAAATTGCGCGCACTTTCGTAAACAGGTGTGTAATCACATTACCATATTCGTAAATCGGCAAAAGCCGGAATAAGTGATCGTCAACCCCACATGAGTGTGCGCTCGCTCTGTGGCAATCCGAACGCATAAATGTAGATGTTTGATCGTAGAGGCCACCATGAGCGATTTCATAAGCTTAGGCCATTTTGGGCCATGTTGGGCTGAAATGGGCTGTGTGGGCCCTACACGGGTAAACCATATGGGCGTGTGGAGATTATTGGGCCAGGCTATGTAATTCACACGGCTAAGGCCATTTCTGGGCTATGTGGGCCATACGAGCATATGGGCCCACATGAGCCCGCAATATGGGCTGTGGGCCCATTATCACCTATTGACTGTTAAGGTTGCACGGGTCGCCCAAGACGACTGTTGACCTACTGTTGGGCCAGTAAGTGTACTCGGACCCTTATTTTTGTAAATGACTGATAAACCCCTATGTGATGTATTACTGTTTGAGCATGTCATTTTAACTGTATATACATTTATATTATGTTGCATTGCACGGGGTGGGATATATGATATTGGAGGAACTGTACTGAGAGGCTATAAGCCTATTACTGAAAGCTCTGCTGCAAATACTGTTATAGTGCTGCAACCAGTTCTACGTGGTGTGTAGGGATGGGTGGGTCGATTTTATCCCCACATGGTGTGTAGGGTTGGTACGGAGATAGTGTGTAGAGGCTGGATTGGGTAGAATTTTCTGATTGCATACTGTACTGATTCTGTAATGGGCTTAGGCCCACTAATGCTATTACTAAAATAGCCTCAGGCCCACATTGTTTTTGATTCTGAAATGGGTTAAGGCTCTAACTGAAACTGAAAGGGTTTAGGCCCAAATTGTGTTTACTCTGATTGTTTGCTGATATGGGATTACACACTGAGTTTCGTAAACTCACCCTTCTGCTTATCTGCTCAGGTAATCCTTAGGCGGATCGGTGCTGCGAGGGACTCAAAGGTGGCCACATAATCGTCCATGCTTTCATATTTGATTTTTAATTTAAAAGTAATTTAATTTAGGTATTTTGTTTTATGGCCTATTTGGATTTTATTTTTAATTTGGGGATTTATGTTTATTTACTTTAATATTGCTAGCGGTAAGAAAGGACTCAGGTTTTCAAAAGGACAAATGTTTTCCAAAAATACCACGAATACGTAAACGGTTTTAAGAGCTTCAGCAAGAAATAATGTTTTAAAATAAATAACGACATTTTAGTATGATTTATTTTCGAGAAGTGACGTACATTTTGAAAATTTAACAACAAGACTTGAAATCTTCTTTAAGATCGTACATAAAGGATTAATAGAGAAAGGGGTTTTTAACAAATTTGCACTGTACGAAAAACACTTCAATGTGCTATCGCCAGATTCAACCATAACGTTTAGGCTGGGTTTGAGGTGTTACATTTAGTGATATCAGAGCTCGATTACAACACTTGGCTGTGGATTTGGGTTCCTTTTAAAATCTAGATTTCAAAAAAGGACTACTTTAAATGATTTGAAAAACTTGGAAATGTTTTACTGAATGTGTGGTACACTAAGTCTCCGGCGCTAATTTAGTAAGTTCTCTAAAACTTCTATCTGTTTAGCTTGAAATACTGAGACTAATGTAGGTAGTGGACTTATTGAAATATTCTATTTAGGGTAAATTGAAACTATGGTGAAACTACGATTTGGGAAAACAAAACTCTGAACAACTGATACTATTTTTCGTAAAATATCTATTGATAAACACTGGAACTATAAGCTGATACATAAAACTGTTAAAACAGACAAAGCGTGATTCGATAATGAGCACCAGAGGTACTCATGAAATAGGTACAAGAGGCCACGGCAGAGGCAGTGGAGGTGTTTGGGCCAGATCTTCGTCATTGGGCCACATACCTAACATAGAAACTAGATAGGCACCGCTTCACTCATAACTGAGACTGGGTCTCACGATCGTGCGGCTGGGGACGACGCACTATCCCAAGCTATGTTGCGAATTCTGGAGAGGGTCGCTGGACCCAATACTGGTACTGTGGGTCGTAGGTCGGTTACGAAACGACTCCAGTCCAATGGGGCTGAGATTTTTACGGGTATTGTAGAGTTGCCCCTAATGCTGCTGAATATTGGATTGTGGCCACGGGGAGGACAATGGATGACCTCGATTGCACCCCCGAGCAGAAACTAAAAGGTGCAATGTCATTTTTTTGAGATAAAGCCTATCATGGTGGCTTACAGTTAAAGAGGGTACCCAACCTGACTGGTTGACCTGGGAATTTTTCAAGACTGCATTCCAAGGAAAATATGTGAGCGCTAGTTATGTGGATGCTCAGAGTAGGGAGTTTCTAAATTTGACTCAAGGGGATAAATATGTGGCTGAATACAAAGCTGAATTTTTTAGACTTAGCCGTTATGCGCGTGGGATGGTGGTAACTGAATATGAGCGCTGTATTCGCTTCGAAGATGGTCTCAAAGATAGTCTACGGGTTCTGATAGCTCCACAGAGGGAGCGAGGTTTTCCTAATTTAGTGGACAAGGAAAAGATCACCGAGGATGTGAAGCACGCTGAACGCCAGAACCGTGAAAAGGAAAAGGGTAGGAATAGGAGGGATTTGAAGCCCTCAAACCCATTTTTGAGGACTAAGAAAAAGCCCAGAGCTGATAGACTAGCCAGAGTTGAGACCCCTATTGCTGTTACTAGACCGCAACCCTGTGCTGATTGTGGGAGACGCCATCAAGACAAGTACTGGAAAAGGATTGGAGCATGTTTTAGGTGCGGATCTTTGGAGCACCATATAAGAGATTGTCGACGAAGGCCCTATCAAATGCAAGCTACCAGTATGGATACTGTTCAGCCGCCAAGAGGTGTTCAGCAGCCATCGAGAGGCCATGGTCAGGCCAGAGGTGGAAATGGTATGGGTCACGGTCCGAGAGTAGAAGGAAGAATTGTTGGTTATACTAAGGCAAGCCAGCCAGCACTAGTTTATGTTGCACGTCGCCTAGAGGACGAAGACGCCCCAAATGTGGATACGGGTACGTTCTTTATCCATATATCTTATGTTGCACTGATTGATGTTGGATCTATGTATTCCTATATTTAACATGTATCCTATCTGAGACCTCGGGTTTAATGGTTGAAAGCACCACGAGCGAGGTTACTGAGTCCACTAAAGGCGGATTTATCTTTGGAGGACCAAGGAGTTATCTTCTTGGCGGATTTGATGGAACTCCCTGTTGGAGAATTTGACCTAATACTAGGCATAGACCGGTTAGTTAAGCACAAGTGAATTTGGATTGTGCCAACACTTAGGTTAAATGTGGTAGTGTTTGGAATTAGAATGCGCAGTAGGAGTGTAGTGGTGTGGTATGTATATGCAACTAATCTAATAGTTGGAAATTTTGGGGACGAAATTTCTTTAAGGAAGGATGAGTTGTAATGCCTCGAATTTTGGGCCTAAAAGTTTTAAGTCTTGCGTGGGTACAGCTAGGAGACTGCACATAAATATTTAGTTGTGCAAGAAAGTGACACACAACTGTGCATCTCCTTTAGTGGTTAAGTGTTCTGGGAAGTGTCTGAGAAGTCTTGGGTTCAAGCCTTGGCTTTATCAAAATTTTGTTTTAAATTGAAAAACCCTATCTCTAGTCAGTAGTCTTCTTACATAAATGTGGTTATTTCTTGTCATAAAAAGCCTGCTAGTTTAGTGGTAAGTGGCCTGTGGAGTGTGCAAAGGGTCTGAAGTTCGAATCCTACTTTGAGTAGTGGAGTGTTTTATTTTGCTACACTAGCAGTGTGGGTAGAAGAGGATGACTAAAACACTGCTGAGTGGAGTGGAGTTTGAATTGGTCATTTAGGGATTGTAAGAGCGAGTTGAGGAGATATATAGGGAGAGATTTTAGGAAAGAATTAACGGAGGTTTGAGGTGAGAGGGAGTAGTGCCGGTTGGGGGAATTTCATGTTAGAAAATTGGTCATAGGGCTTGTTTTTTTCTTAGGCCGAATAGTGTTCTAGCTTTCCATCTCAGTAACTGTGACTTTTTCTTCTTGGCATTTTTATTGAGGTCGTAGAGACCATTCGGGGTTTTCTTCTGCACCTTGTGTTTTTGCTCTCCCTTACTTTTTAGCAAATTGCTTTCTCTCGTACTTTCTTTCTGTGCTTGGTCGTATACTCCTCTCCTATCTCTCAAATTCTGCCGGCATCTAACTCCTAGTTCTTGACTGACTCCTCCTCCACTCAATCTCTATTGGTTCTCTTTGGCTGAATGCCCCCTCCTTCCTCCCTCTCAAACTCCTTCAGTTTTAGTCTTGGTTATTCGTTGACTCTTCCTTTCCCTATCTGAAATGATTTCCCCTCTTGACCCTATACATCTTCTTTTCCTTTCAATTCTTTTGTGGTAACGGTTTCCTCCTCTTCTCATTCAATTACTGTGGCTGAATTCTACATCTCTCTTATTTTGTTTCGATTTTTGCAATTATTCTTTAAATAATTGGTAGGTACATTGTTCTTCTCAATTTTCTCTCTGTTATAATTATCTTTCATCTAATAACTCCTTTCTTTGTCAATTACTATTAGGGGTGCGATTGTGCCATCTCGTGCCTCGGGTTAAGGCTGTTCTTTGGGTATTGGCCGAATACTGTTGTCTCTCATTCATAGTTATATGTTTTTGGTAAGTTATTTATGCTTCGTTCAGTTCATGGGTGCGAGTAATATGATTAAGGCTGATAGATTTGGGTGAAATACAGGTGATCTCTAAGGGCCTATAGTTAGTTTCCTACAACGATTGAAGGGTGCAAGCCTAAATCGTTGATTAAGGCAAGTGATAATCCACCCTATTTGGATAAGTATTGAAAAGAGTCGTTAACTCTATTATCAGTTGATTAATGGTGCAGTTTGATCGAATGTAGGTTTTGGTGTTCGTGGATTGCACGCACTTTCGCAAACAGGTGTGTAATCACATTACCATATTCGTAATAAAAGCCAGAATAGGTGATCGTTAACCCCATACAAGCGTGCTCTCACTCATGTGGCAATCCAAATGCATAAACTTGGGCATTTGATCGTAAAGGCCACATTGAGCGATTTCATGGGCTTAGGCTGTTTTGGGCCATGTTGGGCCGTCTGGGCCCCACGGGCTCATGGACCCTACACAGGTAAACCACATAAACGTGTAGAGATTCTTAGGCTAGGTTGTGTAATTCACATGGCAAAGGCCATTTCTAGGCTATGTGGCTATACGAGTGTGTGGGCCCACATGGGTCCGCAATATGGGCTGTGGGCCCACTATCACCAATTGACTGTTAAGGTTGCACGAGTTGCCTGAGACAACTGTGGACCTACTATTGGGCCGATAAGTGTACCTGGACCCTTATTTTTGTAAATAACTGATATACCCCTATGTGATGTATGACTATTTGAGCATGCCATTTTTACTGTACATACATTTATATTATGTTGCACTGCATGGGGTGGGATATATGATATTGGAGGAAGTGTACTAAAAGGCTATAAGTCTATTACTAGTAGCTCTGCTGCAAATACTGATATAGTGCCGCAACCGGTGCTACGTGGTGTGTAGGGATGGGTGGGTCGATTTTATCCCCACATGGTGTGTAGGGTTGGTACGGAGATGGTGTGTAGAGGCTGGATTGGGTAGGATTTTCTAATTGCATATTGTACTGATTCTGTAATGGGCTTAGGCCCATTGATACTATTACTGAAATGGGCTCAGGCTCACACTATTTCTGATTCTGAAATGGGCTAAGGCCCTAATTGAAACTGAAAGGGCTTAGGCCCAAATTGTGTTTACTCTGATTGTTTGCTTATATGGGATTACACATTGAGTTTCATAAACTCACCCTTTTGCTTATCTACATAGGTAATCCTTAGGCGAATCAGTGCTGCGAGGGACTCGAAGGTGGCCAAACAATCGTTCATGCTTCCATATTTGATTTTTAATTTAAAAGTAATTTAATTTAGGTATTTTGTACTATGACCTCTCTGGATTTTATTTTTAATTTGGGGATTTATGTTTATTTGCTTTAATACTGCTAGCAAAGAAAAAGACTCAGATTTTTAAAAGGACAAATGTTTTCCAAAAATACCACCAATACGTAAATGATTTCAAGAGCTTCTGTAAGAAACAATGTTTTAAAATAAATAATGACGTTTTAATATGATTTATTTTCGACAAGTGACGTACATTTTGAAAATTTAACAGCAAGACTTGAAATCTTCTTTAAGATCGTACATAAAAGATTAATAGAGAAAGGGGTTTTTAACAAATTTGCACTTTACGAAAAACACTTCAATGTGACATCGCCAGATTTGGCCATAACGTTCAAGCCAAGTTTGGGGTGTTACAATTTAATTTTTCTAAACTTTAGACACAATTAAGATATCTTAATCTAAGACACGTTAAAAAGATGTACTTATTATAACATATTAATTAAACTTAAGACACATTAAAATGATATACTAATTAACATGCATTAATAGACTTAAGACATATTTAAGACTCAACTATAATTAACTAAAAATAACTAAATCATAATTAATGTTTTATTCCAGCAACTCAAATGCATAAATTAAAATGAGATAGAATCGAGCTTAATGAGCTAGGAGCGAGATAGATAAACTGGGGAAAACTAAGATTGAGCTCATTGAGCTGAAATTAAGCTTCATTTTGCACTTGGGCTTCTTGTGTTTAGGCCAATCCCAGTGTCGTCGAGTTGTACCGAAACATGATGTGGCCTGGGTCGTATCAGATTGTTCTATATTGCCATTATCGACATTCAATTTTAACAATTATTCATATGGATATGTAATCGTGATGGATAGCTAAAAATGAGTATATGGAGGATCTATCACTTGCTACTCATGTTAGTGTATTGGAGGATGACATATCTTCGTGCAAAGCTACCATGTCCTCCATGTCCAACAAGGAGTAGTTGATGGAACTCGTCTGACGCTGATTCGAAGTACATATTCTAATGGAAGAGATCGAACATGACTTTCCCGACTCCAAAGATGAGGGTCATTCTACCATTATTATTCATGGATGTTCAACAAGAGTTTGGAGTTGTATACTATAACAAACATTTGAATGTGAAAGAAAGTGTCTCTAGTCTAATTGACCAATAAGTAGATGTAGAGTTATATGCTAAAATTAAGCTTAAGCCAATATTGTGTGAAGGTGTGGAGGAGCCTATATTCCTTCTAGTTGTAGTTGTGGAGGCGCCAACTGAGGGAATAATGAGTTTATTTTGTCCCTATTTGAAGAGGAAGGTAAAACATGAGTAATCACAACCTCACACGATATCAAGGTGATGGTGTACGAAATTATAATACCCCGAAATAAAATATGGGGTTGCCTCGAATTTGGCATGAAATGGCTCGTGTTTTGGATGTTACATTAGTTGAAGATAAGACAATATCAATGGACTTTTTCGAGCATATCAATTTGTATCTTTTGAATATAGAAAAAATAATGAATCAAAACGTCAAGAACTAGTTGATGGTTCTTCTACGGTGGTGATACTAATCATCTCGACTTTTAATGAATTTTGATAATTTCTTTAATTGTTTGTTTTAATTTGTGTTTTCATTATTGTTGTTAATTTTTCAAATCAAGTGTTAATAATGTGAAGTGAAGAAACATGAAAAAAATTGAAGAAATAAGAAACTAAGGCTAACATCGCAACGTGAAAAGCACCAAGGCGCAATGTGGAGTTGGAAAGTCCAAGGAATCCATGTCAATAAGTCATGTCCTGATGTAGGAAGTACTGAGGCCACGACGTGGAGGCCTGAAGTCGTGACTACGTAATATGATGTTGCAACAAGAGAGACCAAAGGCAAAACCAAGGACTCCAAGTTAGTGAGTATCATCATGATGTAGGAAGCAATGAGGTCGTGACGTGCTGGCCTAAAGTCACGACTACACGATGCAATGTCACTAAGAGAGCATTGAAGGGAGCCCAAGTTTGAAAGTTAGATCGCGATGTGATAGGCCTTGAGTCACGATAAATACCTTGATGTCACAATCATAATAACTGAAGTTACGACAAGCATTGATGTGGTAGCCTCGAAACCTGAATTCTGGACATGACATCCCAACAAGAAGGGTTATGGCATCACGACAAGACGAAAAATTAAAACCCTATAATCCCAAAGTGTAACAACCTGATCTTAACCAATATTGAAAAATATGGTATCGAAAATTGATCCCATAAATCGTGTCAATAAAAACATGAGTAGGAGAATATATCGAGTTGGTTTGAAAATATATTAATCAATGATTGAGAAATTAAATCGAGAAAACCATTAATTAAAGTTGGACTTTCGAGAAAGTAAAAAGGATCGATATAGTGAGAGATATTAATCCAAGATATAAACTAAATCATATGATTGTGAAAAGTATAAGGGTTTAAGTGAAAGCTTAGAAAATGGAGGATTAAATTGAGTAAGTGAAGAAAAGTGAAAGGATTAGTTTTGGAATTTTACCAAAAGGTGAATAATGGCCCAAAAGTGAATATTAAGGTTTTTAAAGGGAAAAAGATCATTTCTGAAAATGAATAATTATGGAATTATAAAATTACAAAACTAAGTATATTTTGGCATGATTTTAGCCATTAGATTTGGTGGGAGTTTGAGATTGAATCCAACCCCTTGAATTTAAATTATTAATGTTAGATTTTTTATATTTTTTATTTATTTTATTAATAAGATATTATATATGGAAAAAATGAAGAAATCTCTCCCACTTTCCATCATCTACACATCCCACCCAAAAAGAAAGAAGGAAAGTTTTCATTTTATTTCAATTTCATCAGTTTCTCCATTAAAGATTAAATCCCCACCCAAAACCCTTGAATTTTCATAGAAATCCTAGTAAAATCAAGTTTCCAACAACATAGCAAACTTAGTTTTAAGTTGAAAAGTTACATGAACAAGGTAGAAGTGAGAGAAAATCAAGTTAGTGTAAATAATTAAGGTGACAAGGTGAGAACTTCATGATTTAGTCATGTTATCAAGTTTATTTCAACTAGCAATGCATGGTTGTGCTATTAGTGTAACAGTTTGTTTTTCAGTGGTGACGAAAACAATGGTTTAAGGGCCAAAAACCCAACGAGTAAGTTTGTAAATATTATTATTTAATATTTAAAAGTTAATTATGGTTTTACACAGGTTTTTAATATGATAATTTATGTTATATGAATGATTAATTAAGTTCAAGAGGTAAGACCTTAAGGTCAAGTGGTTTTAGAAAATGAGATATCGGGACCTCGTTTCTATAAACTGAGTCATAATAAATATTTACAGAGTGTTATTAAGATTTTATTAAAGTTTCGTTAAGAAATTTTGATGTTTTGATAGTTAATTAAGCAAGAAGGACTAAATCGTAAAAGTTGAAAAAAGTCAATCGCTATTAGTTTAAAGGTGTTAATTGATTATAGAATTACAATTGGATGGCCTTAATGGATAAATAAACCATCCTTAAAAATAGTGGGACGGTTAATGCTTTAATTTCTTTAATTTTAAAGTTTTATATGTTATTTTATTATAAAAATTAAAAATAAAAAGTTAATAAAATAAGAAAACATAATATTTTTCTTCCCCATTTGGTTTTATTGATCACCGAACCACCATGGAAGACTTTGAAGTTTGGCTAACCATGTTTCCTTGCATGTAAGTCCCTAAGCTATCCGTTTCTAATAATTTTTATGTTTTTTAGATCGTTGCAACTAGGTCTAGCTAATTTGTACCTTCATTTTTTAAACTGTTAAAGATTTTGAATGTTTCCATTTATGAATCTTTGTGAATTTAGATGTTAAATGATGAATTTGAAGTGCTGGTTAGTATTTAAAAGTATTTTGTTAAATGATTTTTGAGTAATTTTCCGATCAAGGACTAAATTATTGAAATAGTAATAGTTCAAAGACTTGATGTGAAATTCTTGCAAAGATGGGCTGGAATGGATGCTATCAATATTCGGCTGGTATGGGTTTGCAATAAAAATGGTTAATTTGCATGTTTTACGCTCAGGGACTAAATTGAATAAAAGTAAAATGTTAGGGGAAATTTAGTAAAAATGTAAAAAAATAGATAAAGTAAATTGATTTACTATCTAAATTAATAAATTGAATGAACTTATTAATTTAGATAAAGATCAAGTGAAAAATCGAGGAGAATGAAAAATTACCAAATAGCCCTTGTACTTTGACATTTCTGCAAATTTAGCCAAGTAAGTTTGTATAGTTTAAAATAAAACATTTATATGAATTTTTGAATAATTTAGATGGTACAAATGATATATTTAATTTTTTTTGATGAAATAATATTTGTGAAATGTTATTAAATTCGATGTTGGATCGGTTTGAACACCGGATAGAGTACAGTCGAGATATGATGTGTTATAGGGATTGGAGTAGAGATGGTTATGGAGTTAAGTATATTTATTTCCTGAGTAAACCAAGGTTCAGCATTTTTGTTGCAAACTCTCATGTTATACTCTCTATTTGGCGTGTTTCGGTTAGATTAGCTCTTATGAGCATTGGCATGTTTCGGTTGGATTAGCTCTTATGAGAATTGGCGTGTTTTGGTTGGATTAGCTCTTATGAGGATTGGCATGTTACAGTTGGATTAGCTCTTATGAGCATTGGCGTGTTATGTTTGGATTGGCTCTTTTATGAGCATCTGGTGTGTTTGGGTGGTTTGTCGATGTATTCTTATCCGTAAGTTGTTTATCTAATTGTAAATCTCGGTAAGGTAACTTGTTTAGTGATTTTGATAGATTTTTCATATATTTGAGTTTGAATTGAATGTTTTAGTTCATCTAATGATATTGTGGATTACAGGAACACAAAAGGTAAATTTGATGTTTGTACTTTGTACTAAGCAAATGGAATGAAACATGATCGTAGGGTAACAATGATGAATTAAATGCTATGTTTATATATATGGTTGGATTTTATCATGCTTAATTGTAATGGTATACATTGAAGTGATAAGTGTCCAAATAGAAACATGCTTATATTCATGAAAAAGTGGTATGAATCAAAAGATGTATTTTCTAATGAAATGGTTTACCTTGTGGTTGATCCCAAATGAATTATGTATAAATGCACTAACTTGTGAATTGATGATGATATTTAGGCTTGTGTTAAGCTAATGTGATTGATGAAAGTTTATGCTTATGTCTTGAATTATTAAAATGAAACGGCAAGTTTATAATTGAGATCTAATAAGATGATATAAAAGGATTGATGAATTAAAGGATTTACTTATATGGAAAAATTTACTTATGCTATGGATGAATTTACTTATGTCGTGAATAAACACACTAAGTCGTGAATTGATAATGTTATCTAAGCTAATGCTAAGTAAATGAAATTAAAAGTAAGTAAATGGAATGGTAAGAAAGTAAATAGAGTGGTTCATAATTTATGAAAGGTTAATGATTGTGTAATATGTCTTATAAATCCTATTATGTTAGGAATGAAAAATATATATGATATTGATAAACTTATTCATTTATGAGTTGATGGTTATAAAGTTTGATAAACTTTCTGGAATTAGTATAAGTTTATAATTACCCTATAAAGTTCATTAATGAAATGAAATGTTATGTTTAAAGTTTATACGAGCTTATTGTGTAACAGCCCGTTTTAGGGTCAAATTAGAACAGTATTTTTAGGACCACAAATTCGAAAAAGAAATATTTATTTTATTGTTTCTTTAAGGTCTACAATATGATTGAATGATTGTGTGAAAATTTTGTTAAGAAATTTTATCGATAGAGTGTTCAATTTGACTAATAGGACTAAATTGCAATAGGTGCAGAATATGTGTTCTAGAAGCTAGAGGTGTCTAATTGCTATGAAATTTTAAATTGGAGGTCCTTAAATGGTAATTAGACCATTATACTTTAAGTTGGACAAAAATGGACATGGTTAGGTAAAATTTCAAAGTTTTAAGTAAAGGGCAATTTGGTTATTTGGTAAATAAAGATAAAATTAAACTAATAAAAAGATGTCATCTTCCCCAATTTAGTCCCCCATGGCTTAATTTCTCAAGAGAAGACATAGCTAGGGTTTGGTCACTTTCAATTTTGATTGTAAGTCCGTTCTTGTCCCATTTTTAATGATTTTTATATTTTTTAGATTGGTGTAACCTAATCTAGTTATTACAAGGACTAATTTGAAAGAAAGTCAAAGTCTAAAATTTTACTCATGTTAAATATTTGTGTATTCTGATGTCTAATGGTAGAAAATGTATGTTTAATGTTAGGTAAACAACATTTACCAAGTGATTTTTGATGAAAATGTCAAATAGGGACCGATTTGTAAAAGTTGTAAAATGTGTGTTAAAATGTGAATAAATGAAAATTGTGGGCTGCTATGAGCATGATAAAGATTCGGCTAGGCTTAGGTAATGAAGAAATTGGATGAAAATCATTTTACGAGCCTAGGGACTAAAATGTAAAAAAGTTGAAAAGTTAGGGGCAAAAATAAATTTTTGCCATAAGGTGTTTTTGGGATTAAATTGAACAATATGATAATTGAATGAGTTAAATTTGATATTATAGATCTAGAAAGAAGAGGTTCTGACCTAGACTGGGGAAAGAACAAAGTTGTGGACTAAATAGAACTATTAGCCATTTTGTACCGAGGTAAGTTCGTATGTTAAATATAAGCTTTAGAATAATTATATTTAAATGCTTTAATATTGCATGAATTGTATGTTTAATTATGTGAATGAGCATGAATTGTATGTTTAATTATGTGAATGAGCATGAATTGTATGTTTAATTATGTGAATGAGTATAACTCTACGAACGAGTTCGACAACGAATCAACAAGCAAGAAATCTCGTTTAAACCTTAGGAATAGGGTAGGATACAAGTGACATGTTACTAGGGTTAGTATGTGTTATGTGATTATGTGATCTGAGTGCTGGTCTTGTTAGTATGTGTTATGTGATTATGTGATCCGAGTGCTGGTCTTGTACGTCCTACCGGTGGCTGAGTATACCGGCATATGTTGCAGATACTTGACAGCTTGTGTGAGTAGCACTGCGTAGCTACGTCTTGACTGACAGCTTGTGTGAGCAGGCCCGCGAGCAACTATGTGATATGAGATTTGAGGTAGCATTGGCTACATATATGGCACTTAGTGTGCAAGAATCCTGAGTATCCAACATTATTATTCCGAGTGGTTCACGGGTATGTCAAAAATGAGATTATGTGTAAATCCCTTTCGAGATGGTACAGGTATGTACTTGAAGCTTATATCTAATAAATGCTTGATATGATGAATATGAGGTAAGTTTTGTGATGGGATGAGCTATGATTATGAGACCATGGTAAATGTACATTTAATTATGTTATATTATTTTAATGTTACAGGAAAGGTAGGTTGTATATTTCTTACATACGAGCTTACTAAGCTATATAGCTTACTCCATTTATTTTCCATGTTTTATAGTGTCGCCAAGCTAGCTCGAAATCGGAGACCGTCGAAGATTCGCCTCACACTATCAAAACTGTTATTTTGGGTATTTGATGATCTTAGTATTTTGAAAGTATGACATCTATAGGGACTATGACATCTATAGGGACTTGTTCATTTTGTTATATGTGTCATTTGATTTGGCAAAATGCATTGGCTCATATTTGTTTAAGTTGATTTGGTGTTTAGCCATGTAATTGGCTTATTTTGGCTAAAATGGTCATAAGCCCATTTATATATGTATATGTGCCAATGTCTTTGGTGTTATGGTCATGGCATGCTTGGTGGATGATGGAGTGTGATTTTTAGCATGAATTTGAAATGTTTGGAAATGTGCTTTATTGGTGAGATGATAATCTTATGCACAAGTAGGTGTTATGAAAGTAGTTTAATAATATTTTGTATATGTGAAATTATCATTGTTAATTTGGGACATGATAAATGTTGTGAGTATGATAGTGGATGGTATTGTATTGATATGATTTACCCATGATTGAGGATGTTTGGTTGCCTAAGTATGCCATGTTTTGTGTCTTTAATTTGGTGTAAGTGTATGTGTGAATAAGAGTGGCAAATGACTTTAAATAGCCTTTATTTTGTCCACACGGGTAGACACACTCCTGTGTGTCTTGGCCATGTGGGACACACGGTCTGCCCCATGGGCGTATGTATAGGCCGTGTGTCCCCTGCACCTTAATTTTGATAAATAGAATGCTCAGAATTGAGCACATGGGCAGAGACACGAGCGTGTGTCTCAGCCGTGTGGACGGCACAGCCTCAAACACGAGTGGTGTCCTAGCCATGTGAAGTCTATACCTATTTTATGAAAATTAATTTTTCACATGGCCTAGCACACGGGCATGTGACTTGGCCATGTAACTTCAATTTGTTCATGGGTTGTGTCAAAGAGTTACACGAGGTTGGGACATGAGCGTGTGTAGCCACATGGCCTGTCCACACGGGCGTGTGACCCCTGTTTAGTGGAAAAATTTTCTAAGTTTGTAAAAATTTCTAAAGTTCTCAGTTTAGTCCTGGACCATTCCCAAAGCATGTTTTTGGTCTCGTAGGCTCGTACTAGGGTGGAACACTTTTGAGGGATATAGTACATTTCAAGCACATTTCCACCACCGGATAGAGCATATCAGTGGTGGAACACTCTTATATCTGTGGCACTGAGGGAAAGAGTCACTTGGAATTTCTTACAAGAGGAATTCGGAAAGAAGTATATCAGTCAGCGGTTTTTGGATCAGAACCGTAAAAAGTTCTTAGAACTAAAACAAGGTCATAAGACTGTGACTGAGTACGAACAAGAGTTTGTTAAGCTCAGTAAGTATGCTCGGGAATGTTCTCGACAGAGGCTATTATGTGTAAGAGATTCGAAGATGGACTAAATAAGGACATTAGACTGTTAGTTGGGATTTTAGAGCTGAAGAGTTGAGCAAAGAAAAGAGGAAAGTTGAGTTTGGGACTAGAGATTTGAGGAAGAGGCTGATGAATAAACTTTTCCAATCCTCGTCAAATAAATCGAGAGATTTGTATGCTCACTCTAATACTTCAGCTGGGTATCCCAATAGAGATCGTGGGAAGCAATATTCGGGTTCTAAGGCCTAAACTACATCCATAGTAAGCATCGGTAATGCTAGGTCTAATAAGCCTAAATGCCAACATTGCAGTAGACGATATCCCGGTGAATGTAGGATGAATAACTGGGCTTGCTTTAAATGTAGCACCCAAGATCACTTTATCCGAGACTGCCCTGAAATTGTTGAAAAAGACAATTTTCATAATGCAAGATCAAGTAATACTGCTGCTAGAGGGAGGCTAGTGAGAAATACCGGAAATGGGACCAGTAGCAGAGGAGTATCCAAAGACTCAGTTGTAAGATCGAAAGCTAGAGCACTGTGAGAGCTTATGCCATTCGTGCTCATGAGGATAAGTCCTCCCCTGATGTGATCACTAGTACATTTTTTCTCTTTGATACTAATGTAGTTGCATTAATTGCTCCTGGATCGACTTATTCCTATATTTGCATGAATTTGGTATCTAATAAGAATTTTCCTATTTAGTCCACTGAGTTTGTGATTAAGGTGTCGAATCTCTTAGACAAATATGTTCTAGTTGATAAAGTTTGCAAGTGTTGTCCTTTAATGATTCAGGGTCACTATTTTTCGGCTGACTTAATTCTTTTGCCATTTGATGAGTTTGATGTAATACTCGAAATGGATTGGTTAACTTTACAGGATGTAGTAGTGAATTGTAGACAAAAGGTTATTTAATTGAAATGTCAAAACAATGAAAGTCTTTGGGTTGAATCGGATGAATAGGGTGAATTGTCTATTGTGATTTCGTCAATGTCAGCTCAGAGGTATGTTAGGAAGGGTTGTGAAGCATTTCTTGCGTATCTAATAAATACTAAGGTGTCTAAATTGAAGATCGAATCTGTGTCGGTAGTTTGTGAATATACGGATGTGTTCCCAAAAGAGTTGTAAACAATCCGGTTCAGACCCTGTCAGAATAGTGGTATCGAGACCACAAATCTGAGTCAAAAAAATATTTTAATATTATTTTTCGTGTTTACCATATGTGAATTGATATATGTGAAAATTTCATATGAAAATTTGATCGATTGTGTGCTTAATTTTGTAAAAGGACTTAATCGCATAAAATGTAAAAGTTGCTTGCCATATGTTGAAAGTGCTTGTTTGCTATGATTGATTAATTGTAAAGTCCCTAACATGAAATTTGGCCACTATTAAGGTTAGTGGACGGTTATGGACTTGATATATATATGATGTTATAATGTTTTTAGTAAGGTTATTTTGGTAATTGGATTAATAAGTATAATTTAACAAAACCAAAAGCTAAAATTAGCTCATTTTTAGTGTTCATGCACAGCAAATACAAAGAAAATAAAAGAAAAAGAACCCTCTAGGGTTCAGCTATGCTAAAGCTCAATTAAGGCTAAATTGTAAAAATGAAATTTTGAGGGACTAAAATGTAAAATAAATGAAATATGTGGTCTTATATGAGTGCTATGAACATTTGGCTATGTATAAGTATCTGCAAATTATGTGTAATTTGTGATTTTGTGAAATAGGGACTAAATTGTCAAAATATGAAAATATGAGGGTTAATTTGCAAAATGCCCTAAATATGTGTTTTTGGATTGATTTGAATGTGTTGTGTCACTTTTGAGGGATACAACATATTAGTGGTGGAACACTCTTATATCTGTGGCACTGAGGGAAAGAATCACTTGGGATTTCTTCCAAGAGGAATTCAGAAAGAAGAATATCAGTCAGTGGTTTATGGATCAGAAACATAACGAGTACTTAGAACTGAAACAAGGTCATAGGACTGTGACTGAGTATGAACGAGAGTTTGTTAGGCTCAGTAAGTATGCTCGGGAATGTGTCTCGACAGAGGCTATTATGTGTAAAAGATTCGAAGATGGACTAAATAAGGACATTAGACTGTTAGTTGGGATTTTAGAGCTGAAGAGTTGAGCAAAGAAAAGAGGAAAGTTGAGTTTGAGACTAGAGATTTGAGGAAGAGACCGACGAATAAACTGTTTCAATCCTCATCAAATAAATCGAGAGATTTGTATGCTCACTCCAATGCTTCAGCTAGGTATCCCAACAGAGATCGTGGAAAGCAATATTCGGGTTCTAAGGCCCAAACTACATCCATAGTAAGTATCGGTAATGCTAGGTCTAATAAGCCTGAATGCCAACACTGCAGTGATGATATCCTGGTGAATGTAGGATGAATAACTGGGCTTGTTTTAAATGTGGCTCCCAAGATCACTTTATCCGAGACTGCCCTGAAATTGTTGAAAAAGACAATTTTCATAATGCATGATCGAGTAATACTGTTGCTAGAGGGAGGCTAGTGAGAAATACGGGAAATAAGACCAGTAGTAGAGGAGTATCCAAGGACTCAGCTGTAAGATCGAAAGCTAGAGCACCTACGAGAGCTTATGCCATTCGTGCTCATGAGGATAAGTCCTCCCCTGATGTGATCACTGTTACATTTTCTCTCTATGATACTAATGTAGTTGCATTAATTGGTCCTAGATCGACTCATTCCTATATTTTCATGAATTTGGTATCTAATAAGAATTTTCCTATTGAGTCCACTGAGTTTGTGATTAAGGTGTCGAACCCCATAGGCAAATATGTTCTAGTTGATAAAGTTTGTAAGCGTTTTGCTTTAATAATTCAGGGTCACTGTTTTCTGGCTGACTTAATGCTTTTTCCATTTGATGAGTTTGATGTAATACTCGGAATGGATTGGTTAACTCTACAGGATGTAGTAGTGAATTGTAAACAAAAGGTTATTTAATTGAAATGTCAAAACATTGAAACTCTTCGGGTTGAATCGGATGAATGGGGTGATTTGTCTATTGTGATTTCGTCAATGTCAACTCAGAGGTATGTTAGGAAGGGTTGTGAAGCATTTCTTGCGTATCTACTAAATACTAAGGTGTCTGAATTCAAGATCGAATCTGTGCTAGTAGTTTTTGATTATACGGATGTGTTCCCAAAAGAGTTGTAAACAGTCCGATTCAGAACCTAGTCAGAATAGTGGTTTTGAGACCACAAATCTTAGTCAAAAAAACATTTTAATACTATTTTCCGTGTTTACTATATGTGAATTGATATATGTGAAAATTTCGTATGAAAGTTTGATCGATTGTGTGCTTAATTTTGAAAAAGGACGTAATCGCGTAAAATGTAAAAGTTGCTTGCCATATGTTAAAAGTGCTTATTTGATATTGATTAATTGTAAAGTCCTTAACATGAAATTTGGCCACTATTAAGGTTAGTGGACGGTTATGGACTTGATATATATGATGTTATAATGTTTTTAGTAAGGTTATTTTGGTAATTGGATTAATAAGTATAACTTAACGAAACCAAAAGCTAAAATTAGCTCATTTTTAGTGTTCTTGCACCGAAAATACAAAGGAAATAAAACAAAAAGAACCATCTAGGGTTTGGCTATGCTAAAGCTCAATTGAGGTATGATTTTCGATTGGTTTTTGATAATTTCTACTTTTTTTATCATTGCTTTATGTTTTACTAAGCCCATGTTTCAATTTTTGAATTTGATTATGATTTTAAGTTATGCCATTGATGAAACTATGAGTTTTGTGAATTTAATTGTTAATAAATGGAAGATATGCTTTGGGGTTAACATGTTTTGTCTTTGAATTTTTGATAAATGTGAGTAATTTGGGTTAAATTATAAAAATAAAATTTTGAGGGACTAAAATGTGAAATAAAAGAAATATGTGGTCTTATATGAGTGCTATGAACATTCGGCTATGCATAAGTATATGCAAATTTTGTGTAATTTGTGATTTTGTAAAATAGGGACTAAATTGTCAAAATATGAAAATATAAGGGTTAATTTGCAAAATGCCCTAAATATGTGTTTTTGGATTGATTTGAATGATCTGGTGAATAAAAGAGTTAAATTTGAATTTATATAGATCAAGAATTAAAGAATACGGAATTAGATCGGGGAAAGTCAAAAGTCACCGGGTGGCCGATTCCGTCTATTCGAATCCGTACGAGGTAAGTCAATATATAAATAAATGTGCTTGAATTGATTTATTCATGTATATATGTCATTCTATTGTGACGAATGATAATAATATGAGAGGTGAATATGAGATATCCGAGAAAGTATCGACAAAGTTCTTACGTTTGAAAAGCCTCGTACGAACCTTAGGAATAGTTAGGATACATATGTCACGACATAGGATCTGAAATGTGTTATCGTGTAAGACCACGTCTGGGATGTTGGCATCATATTTGATTTCGTGTAAGACCCTGTTTGAAACGTTGGCATTGTACGAGCTTTCTGAGCTATCCGCGTGTCCTTGTGATTCAAAATGGTTCAACGGGCATTCCGAGAAAATGAATTATGATATGAACATGTATCCGATTCAGGTATGTTTGGAACGAGTATCATATATGATGTAAAAAGGTAAGTATATGTACTTTAGTGATCAGTTGATGATATGTGATAAAAGCATGAGAAAATATGCTATATGTGTTAAATAATTTTGTAATATATGAAATGTATATGAACATTGAGGTTTGTGATAGTATTTGGCTATGAATTATATGCAAATTGATGATTATTATATGATTTAAATGATAAGTTTATTTGTATATGGCTTACTAAGCTTTTGAAAGCTTACTTTGTGTGTGTTTGTATTGTTTTATAGATATCGTAGCTATCGGGAGCTTAGCGATCATCGAGGATTGTCACCATACTATCAAACTTTAATTTGGTACCTTTTGAAAATGTATATATTAAAGTATGGCATGTATAGGCTATAAGTATTTTGAGGTATGTTTTATAATGTGTATATTATGCCATGAGATATGGCTAAATTATGTTTGAACTTATGGTTTGATTTTGGTATATGATATGTGATGCAATTGTGGTATGTTTGATGTGTTCTTGAATAGCCAAGAGAAATGGAAAGTTTGGTAATTTTTGGTGTGTGATTATTTGATGATTTTGTAAGATTTTGATATGAGAATGAATGAATTGAAAAGAGGTCATAAACCATATGTTTTGATATGTTTTTGGTTTATGGAATGACATGAATTGGTATGTTATATGAAGATGAGATTGATTGATAATATCGTAGTATGAATAATGGATGATTTGTGACTTGAAATGGTTATAATTGATATGCATTTGGTGTCTATTTGATAATTGTAGGGAGGACCCTTAATGGGTGGCAAATTGGCCTTGGAAATGGCCTATTTTTACCCAC
The DNA here is from genome assembly GCF_007990345.1 of Gossypium hirsutum. NCBI lineage: Eukaryota > Viridiplantae > Streptophyta > Magnoliopsida > Malvales > Malvaceae > Gossypium > Gossypium hirsutum. The sequence continues at coordinate 37,493,279 of NC_053436.1, forward strand.
ACTGGCAGAGACATGAGCGTGTGTCTCAGCCGTGTTGGTCGAGGGCCATTTCAAAATGAGCCTGAGCGGACCACACGGTCGTACACACGGGCATGTGCTAGGCCGTGTGGCCAAGTCAGTTTCGACCACGGGCTAGACACACGGGCGTGTGACTAGCCGTGTGATCCAAGTTAGTAGCCTTTCTAATTTTCACACGGCCTGGTACACGGGTGTGTCATGTGGCCGTGTGGAAAAGTCAGTATGTATGCCTTGTTTTGACACGGCCTAGACACATAGACGTGTCTAAAGCCATGTGAGGCACATGGCTTGTTCACACGGGAGTGTGACCTGTACAACTTTGAAAAATGTTTTATTTTCAAAAAATTTTGTATGTGCTCGGTTTAGTCTCGACCCCTTTCTAATGCATGTTTAAGGTCTCGATGACCTATATAAGGGACATTATGATCATGTTTGATTATGTTGGTGGATAATGTATGTGAATTGTTTGTAAAATGTTTCCGATTGTCCGGTAATGCCTTTAACCCTTGTCCGACGACGGATACGGGTTAGGGGTGTTACAAGTTTCCCCCCGGTCAGAGAGGTGGAGTTTGCTACTGATTTGGTACCGGGGACTGTACCGATATTGATAGCTCCGTATAGAATGGCTCCAACCGAGTTGAAAGAATTGAAATCTCAGTTGCAAGAGTTAACAGATAAGGGTTTTGTGAGGCCGAGTCTTTCTCCCTGGGGTGCACCGGTATTATTTGTCAAGAAAAAAGATGGATCCATGAGACTTTGTATCAATTATTTTCAACTCAACAAGGTTACGATAAATAACAAGTATCCGTTATCGAGGATTGATGATTTGTTCGACAGTTGAAAGGGGCAACAGTGTTTTCAAAGATAGATTTGAGATCCGGCTACTATCAGCTAACAGTTAAAGACTCAAATGTGCTGAAAACCGCTTTCAGAACAAGGAATGGGCATTATGAATTTCTTGTTATGCCATTTGGATTAACTAATGCTCCTGTTGTTTTTATGGACTAGATGAATCGGATCTTCCAACCGTATTTGGATAAATTTGTGGTTGTATTTATTGATGACATTTTGATTTATTCTCGAGATGAGTCTGAGCATGCCGAAGATTTAAGAATTGTGTTACAGACTTTGAAAGATAAGAAGTTGTTTTCTAAGTTCAGCAAAAGTGAGTTTTGGCTCTGAGAAGTTAGATTTTTGGGGCATATTGTCTCCGCGAAAGGTATAAAAGTTGATTCGAGTAAGATTTTGACAATTGTTGATTAAAAACCTCCGAGAAATGTATTCAAGGTTAGAAGCTTTGTAACGCCCCAATTTTCTGGTTTTCTGTGTTTCTGTGATTTTTAAAATTTGTGTGTGTCCTAGTTGGTTAAAATATATATTTTAGTACGTTAGTGGGCCTTTGGAAGGCCCAAACTTAAGTTAAATCCGTGGTAGTCTTCGGAATTTTAATTTATGAACAGGTGATGCAATTGGCGTTTGGGCTTTTAAGAGTAAAGGGGTAAAAGATGACATAAAAAGGAGTGTGGTGTAGTGGCAAGGTGGCACCACTTAAGGGACAATGAAGTGACGCCATAGAGGAAGCAAGGGGTCCAAGGTTCAAGTCTTGGCTTTTGCAATATATTTTGGTTTTTCTTTTCAATAAATCTGGAAGCAAGTAGGTGCGCTTTAAAGTTTAATGTGTTGGATTTATGACACAAATGAGTTGATAGCCTAGTGGTGGTGGCGTGAGTTGGCATGTGAGAGGACTTTGGTTCGAATCCCTTGGCATGCAAAGGTTGATTATTTTGCTATGTTGGGACGGCAAGAGTTGGTGTTGGTTTTAAACTCTGGTGATGGAGGGATCCCACATCGGGAAGCTAACATAAGAGTAGATCGAGAGCTAGCTTTAAATAGAGCAAACCATGAGGAGAGTAGGCATACCCTTCTTGGCTGATCCCTTTCGCTTTGTGACATGTTTGTTTGGGTTGGGCGTCAGCTAAGAGTGTTGGAGCGCGGATTAACTGCAATCTCCTAACAGGTGTGTATTTCTCATTACTCTAGCACTAGGACGGCTATTTCGGGCCGCGATGGGCTGAAATGGGCCATGTGGTCCCAATGGGTCCGTAGGCCCAAGTGGATAAGTTGTAGAATTACCGAAATACTCCTGTGAGGTAGAATTACTGAAATACCCCTATAGGGTAGAATTACTGAAATACTCCTGTAAGGGAGAATTACCGAAATACCCCTATAGGGTAAAATTACTAAAATACCCCTGTAGGGTAGGACTACCGATTTACCCCTGGAGGGTAAAATGACTATTTTACCCCTCGTGCGTAAATGACTAACTTGTGTGATGATTGGGTTAGTTGACGTGGATTTATGTTAGTTATCGTTAATTCGTAAGTCTAATGTGTTAGTGATCGATTGTAGGATTATCGCGTGGAAGATATCGTCATCAATCGTCATTAACCAGGTGTGTAAACGACACCCTCCCTTGGACTGAATCGGTAAAAGTCGAAATACCGAAACGTTGGTATTTTGTGAACTCTCACGCTCGTGAGACAGTTGTCAATGAAAATGGTGCATTTGGATGATTAGAGTGCAGAGTGTGCATTTTCGTGCACAATGGTATTTTTTGGGCTTAATGGGCCGAAAACGGGCCAATGGGCCAACGGGCCCACTTTGGTAAAAAGACGAGGTAAGTACTTCTGATTACTTGGTAAACGTTAGAATAAGCATGAAACCTTAGCAATAGGTAATAATTACTGAAATACCCTTATGCATGCAAAATTACGATTTTACCCCTAAGGTTATTTTTTTCTGAAAAGCATGATGTTTTGTTTCTGTATAAGTATACCATGACATATTATTTCTGTTGCATGAGACATGGGTTTATATTGATGGAGGAAGCGTTCTGGCAGCCTCGCTGCAATTTGGTGGCATCGCCACATATATCTGTTCTAGTGACTTCGTCACAATATCTGGCAGCCTCTCTGCAATCTGGTGGCTTCGCCACATATATATATATCTGTTCTGGTGGCCTAGCCACAATATCTGTATCTGGTGACTTCATCACAATACTGGCAGCCTCGCTGCAATTTCTGTGGTGTGTAGCGGTTGGGTGGGTCGAGTAGTCTCCCCACATGGTGTAAGGCTGGTACGGGGGTGTTATGGATGGCTCTGGGTTAGGATTTCTGCATTCATGATATATTTGTTCTGTATCTGCTATGGGCCTATGGGTTTCATTCTGATTTCTGTACTAGGCCAAGGCCCAGATAAGTCTGACTCTGAGGTTTGATCTGTTTTGGGCTATGGTTGGGTTATGTTACACACTGAGTTTACCGAACTCACTCTTTATTTTCATCTCTGCAGGAAATCCCCAACCATAGTGGACTTGGAGCTGTGAGGGATTCGGAGTGGCCACATCATCTGCAAAGTTGATTTTTCTAAGTTAGTTTATTTTTATTATTTTTATATTCTGATTTAATTTTGGGTTTTAAGTTGTAATAAGGGCGTTATTTAAATTTCTTTTTTTGCTATGGTTTTATTTTCTAATTATATTTATACTATGACGAAACTGCTAGTGTTAGGCTGCGCAGATTTTCAAAATTAATGAACGTTTTCAAGACTCAACAAGCACAACAAAGGGATAGCCTAAAGATTGATAAACCGGCTTTTCATTCAACCGCTGTTTTTACAAAGACCACCCCAATCACTTAAACCAACGAATGCATACTAAGTCGTAAGTCCATGTGACACGTCAGATCTGGCCATAACGTCTGGGTCCGGTTTGGGGTGTTACAAGCTTTTTTGGCTTCGCTGGGTATTAGCGACGATTTGTCAAACGATTCTTGATGATTGCTACAGCTATGACAAGATTGTTACAAAAAGATGTTAAGTTTGAATAGTCTAAAAAATGTCAAAAGAGTTTTGAACAGTTGAAACCATTGTTAACTAAGGCACCGGTATTAGTGCAACCTGGTTCAGGGAAAGAGTTTGTGATTTTCAGCGACATGTCATTGAACAGTCTTGGATGTGTGTTGATACAAGAGGGAAAAGTGATAGCTTATGCCTCGAGACAGTTGAAACAGCACGAAAAGAATTACCCAATGCACGACTTGGAATTGGCTGCCATTGTGTTTGCTTTAAAGATTTGGAGACACCATTTATTCGGTGTGCCACATCTTTACCGAACACAAGAGTTTGAAGTACTTTGTAACACCCTAAACTAGACGTTATGACTGGATCTGGCGGCATCACAATAAATTGTTTTTCTAAAAGCATAAATCCAAGCTTTAACCAGCCTCTTTGTATAATTTGAAAAGAACGATTGAAAGTCGTGTTGGTTCGTTGATAATGTAGATTTGTATGTTTAAATTTTACTTGTGGTAAAACGTTATTAATTTTGTAACACAGTTTTCATTCGCAGAAGCTTTTAGAACTACTTGCGATTTCTTGGTGTTTTTTAAAACGATTGACTTTTGAAATAATGTGTCTATCCTATTGCTAGTAGATATAAATCCAAAGAATAAAGTAATAATAAAATACCAAATTAAAAATAAATACCCAAGAGGCCTTAATACATAAAGTAAAACCCAAAATAAAACCAAAACGTAAGGTAATAAATAAGTAAGGCAAGTGGCCACTGCAGAGTCCTCCGTCACACTGATCCGCCTATGTCTGGGGATTACCTGTAACACCCCTTACCTGTACCCGATGCCGGGATAAGGTACGAGGCATTACCGGACAAACATACAAACACTAAACTAAAATACAGGCCATAAAATTTCATTCATATTTCAAAACGTTCATTCACTTACACATAGTCCCTTATTTGAGTCTACGAAGCCCAAAACATACTTTAGAAGGGGTTCGGGACTAAACCGAGAACTTACGAAAATCTTGGAAATTTCATGCTTTAAGGCTCCACACGCCCGTGTCCCAAAGTCGTGTTCCATACATGTCTGAGACACATGGTCGTGTCTCTGCCTGTGTGGAATATACCTAGGCTATTTTCCAAGCTTTGGTCAACCTTAATCTCTTACACACTTATACAAAATCAAAAGCATATAACATGGTATTCATTTAGTGATTAAATATTCTCAATTAAACCACAAACATAGCATTTGTATGTCATCATACATGTGTCTCTCATACTCATTTTACGTTGTTTATTATAGTACCACTTATACATTTATACCAAGATTATCATCTTACCAAATATCTTCAGCTTAATCATCAAGCATTCATATTTAAAACTAGATCATATCTTTATAAAATATCACAATTCAGATACGCAAAATAACATATTTGCCTGAAACATTTCAATTCAACTCCATACCCAACAAGCATTCCATTGAGACTAGTCATATATATATATACGTGTCATGATACATATCATTCTCTTTCTGTTTTCTTATAAACACATATTATTTATTTCATTATATCAATATTTCATATACCATAGTTTCCATGTATTCCACATATATTTATTTTCCTCCTCCTCCTCTCCATTCCACATCCTTAATGTATATAGCATTCTTGTAAGTACGATTTCACAATTTACTAATAAATGCTCACATCAAACTATCCACATGAGTCATAGTCACTTACTTATTTATAATTCGAGCTACAGAGCTCCAAATTAAGATCAGTAAATTTTTCCTGAAACTAGACTCACATATCTTTCCACCGTAAAATTTTCATAACTTTTGGTTTAGCCAATTAGCACAGTTTATTCATTAAAATATAACTTTTGGTTCCACCGATCTCTCTTCACTAAAAATTAATTATCTCATAGTACAGAACTCGGATAATGTTCTTGTTGATTTATCTTGAAAATAGACTCATTAGGGATTTTAAAAATATAAGTTTAAGCCTCTAATTATTTTTATTCAAATTTTTGTGATTTTCCAAAGTCAGAACAAGGTATCACGTAATCATTCTGAACTAGTCTCACAAAAACATAAATATCTCAAAATATAGAACTCATTTTCTTGCTTTTATCTCTTTTATATGAAGAAAGACTCATTAAGCTTTAATTTGATATCTCATTCAGTCTCTGATTCAAGTTCTACTATTTTTGGTGATTTTTCAAAATCACGTCACTGCTACTGTCCAAAACAGTTTTATTGCTAATTCACTCTTTCACACTTTCTTTGTATTAACCTCATTTTAACATACATATCACAAATCATTTTCACCACATTTCATACATCATAAGTATAGGCCCATGATCACAAGGTCACCATAAAATCATCCTCATGTATAACTTACTTGTTTATAACCTTCCCACATCCTGGTCACTTAATAAACACATCATTCACGTAACCAAGTTCCTGCACTTATTCATCACAAAACTAACAAAGCATTACATAGAGAGTCTCTCGTTGAACACTTCGGATCAATCCTCGATACTTGGTGGTTTCAGTACATAGCTCCATCCATCATATAGTTCGGCTCTCTTGTACACATGGTGAACACTCAGTACCACCCATGTGACCTAGCTAATTTATCTCATAGCTCTCTTGTCTACATGGTGTCCTTCACCTGAAACCATGCATGCGACCTAGCTACATATATCCCGTAGCTCTCTTGTCTACATGGTGTACACATAGTATCACCCATGTGACCTAGCTACATCATAATGTCTTGTAGCTCTCTTGTACACATGATGTGCACTCAGCACCATACATGTGACCTAGCTACATACTATCTGTATCATCCAATCTTTCCGAAGGTTCAACCGGGATTTCTTTCTCTTTTCCAACAATTTCACCAATCAAGTAATTATCCTCAAACATATTTCCAATATTATTATAAAATATCATAATACAAGTAATATTAATGTATTACTTACATATAAACTTACATCTCATTTAATATCAAGGCAATAACATTAAATTACACATTGCCTTATTAAAAATCATATGAACTTACAATTTCCCATAATATCCATAATCATAGAAATCACATTTATGTATGATAATTCAATGCACTTCATGTACCATAGACATATTTTAAATCAATTCATAAACTTGGCACCATAATCATTTAATTTAACATAATTCAACTAATTCACTAAATTTAACTTTCAAATATAAATTACAGCATTATTGCTGTATTATTATCATACCAACTTACATACTTCCAACACCTCGAAAATCACAATAAATATATCAATTTTACATTGAAACATTCATAAATTAATGCTTATTATACATATGAACTTACCTCGATACTAAAACGGCCATTTTACCAACTTTCCCAATTTTCGATTTTTCTCTCATTCTATGTTCAAATCTCGTTTTTTGGAATCTAAAACATCATATTTTACTTATTTAATTAATGTACTATTCAAAATAGTCCTTAACTCAAACTTTGGAAAAATTACAATTTTGCCTCTAAACTTTTGCATATTTACACTTTTTCCCCTAGGCTCGGGAATGAAACTTCATCCCTTATTCTTATGTTTTATGACATGCTGATCACTTTTCCCTTCTATGACAACATCAAATTCTCACTCTAACATATACTTATGACTATTAGGTATTTTTACCGATTAAGCCCTTTTACTCGTTTTCACTCAAAATTGAGTAGCACAAGTTGTCTAACATAATTTAAAACCTCATATTCTATCATAAAACAGCAAAATAAACACATTTCACCTATGAGTATTTTTCCAAATATGAACACTAGCTTAAATTGTTGCTAGAATAAGCTTAATCAAATTACCGGGATTCCAAAAACGTAAAGAACTTGAAAAACGGAGTTAGAACGGACTTACTATTGAGCTTTGAAAGCTTGAAAACCCTAGCCACGGCTTCCCCCGTGCTAATTTCGGCCTCCATGAAAAAGATGAGTCAATTTTGGCTTTATTTTCCCTTTTTATTTCTTTTAATTACCAAATGACCAAAATGCCCTTCATTACTAAACTTTCAAAAATTCCATCCATGTCCAATTTTTGTCCATCACTTAGAAATTGGTAAAATTTCTATTTAAGACCTCCTAATTAATATTTCAAAGCAATTTCATACTAGAAACTTCTAGAATGCAAGTTTTGGAACTTATTCAATTTAGTCCCTAACTTCAAATTGAGCACTTTATGCATAGAATTTCTTCACAAAATTTTCACACAATCATGCAATCATATCATAGAACTCAAAATAATCATAAAATAATTATTTCTATCTCAGATTTTGTAGTCCCAAAACCTCTGTTCCAACTAGACCCAATTTTGGGCTATTACATTACCTGCACAGATAGTAGATGGGTGAGTTTACGAAACTCAGTGTGTAATCCCATAATAGCAGTCAATCATAATAAACACAATTTGGCCTATGCCCTTTGTAACACCTCAAACTCGGCCTAGACATTATAGGAATGGATTTCCAAAACACTACTTGATGAAAAAATCGTTCTTTATAAAACTTCTTTAGGTTTTTAACAAACGGTTAGGTGGCCTAGTTTATTGAGAAGACTCGGGTTGTTTAAGTAAAATATTAATTACACCAGTTTATTAATAACTTTAAAACCATGTTTGTTACGGAAGCTTTTAAAACGTGTTACGTAGGCGTGATGTTTTCAGAAAAACATTTGTTTGTATTTTCTTGAAAACCTGAGTCCTATTACTAACAGGTAAATAAAATAAATAAATCCCCAAATTAAAATAAACTTTAAAAGGCCTTATTACAAAATGAAAATCCAAAAATTTAAATCTTGATCATAATCTATAATAAAATACTACGTCGAGTGGCCACCCCTGAGTCCTCTGTCGCTTCGATCCTTCTAAGCCTAGGGATTTCCTGTACAGATAACAGACGGGTGAGTTTACAGAAACTCAGTGTGTGAAATCCCAAAATAGCAGACAATCAGAGTAAAATCTGGGCCTAAGCCCTTTCAGTTTCAGTTAGGAGCCTTAGCCCCTTTTCAGTAACAGTAGCAGTCTGGGCCTTAGCCTATTTCAATGATAAAAGTAGTCTGGGCCTTAGCCCATATCAGTACAGTATGTAGACAAAGAATCCTACCCAGTCCATCTGCTACACACCAACTCCATACCAGCCCTACACACTATGTGGGGATAAAATCGACCCATCCAGCCCTATCCGGTACTAAGTAGTATTTGCAATAGAGCTGCTAGTGATAGGTTTATAGTCTTTCAATACCCTTCCTCCAAAACATATATCCCACCCCATGTAATGCAACATAGTATAAGTGTACGCAGAAATATCATGCTCAAAAACAGTCATACATAATACAGGGGTATTCCAATCAATTTACCTCACAGGGGTATAATGGCCATTTCATCAATATGGAGTCTAATTATACTTACCGACCCAACAGTAGGTCCATAGTCGTCTTAGGCGACCCGTGCAACCTTAACAGTCAAACAGTGATAATGGGCCTACAGCCTATATTGCGGGCCCATACAGGCCCACATGCTCGTATGGCCCAAAAAGCCCAAAAATGGCCTTAGCCATGTGGTCTACACAACCTCGCCCAATATTTATTACACTTCTGTGCAATTCTCCAGAGTAGGGCCCACAGGCCCGTTTGGCCCAAAATGGCCCAATATCGTTCTGGTCCATGAAAGCACTCATGGTCATCTTGTCAACTACACGGCCATGTTTTGTTACACGGCTTGCCACACCGACGACCTCACGCCCGTGTGGTGTCGACATCCTAATTTTTGGCTTTTCGACTTTTTGGCTTTTCAGCTTTTGCTATTATACATCTAAGGTAGTGTTCACACACCTATTGCGAAACGTGCGCTCGGCCTATGAGTTCCCCTCCCCAAACCTACATTCAAACAGGATATTTTGTTAGTCGCTTGATACAAGAGTTATTCACCCTTTTTGATCCTCAACTTAAAATAACGTCTAAACTTGCCTTGATTACGAGAGTGCGGTTAACCCTGTTAAACTGATGACTAAGGCTGCCTTACTCTCCTAATTGAAAAGCTGCATGGACAGCGAAACCTATTATAAATGATCACACAAACACATGATTTGCAACATTATGATGGCTTAAAGAGAACACAAAACCCATGATAGGGGAAAGTAGGATAATCGGCCAACACTCTTCCAACTAAACCATGCACTAGATAACCACAATAATAACACCTAGAGTTACCTTGATCGAATAATGAAGGCGAAGTTGCAACTGCCTCAAGATCCACTAATAACTCCTTCTCTTTTCGAGGAGAATTAGAAACTGAAAATAGCTTCACACCTGAGACAAGGAAGATAAGGATTCGGCACGAAAGGGAAAGAGTATTCTGACCTTCAGCAATACCATGGCACTTACCGATTTGTCAGATCACCAAAACCAAACTACGCCAAAAGGGTTGGATTAATCGGCCTATCTATCAAAAAGGTAGATATCGCAACAAGAATAGCTTGAGGGATGAGGAAGAAAGAGGAGCAAGGAATATACGGTCACTATAGAAGATAAACTTAGATGACCATGAGAACAAAAGAAAGGGAACTGATAAATTCAGCCAAGGAGAAATGATTGAGAAAAGCAAAGACAAAAAGAGAGTAGAGTGTAATTGCCCCAAAATTGAAATAGAAACAGTAGAGAATCGGCTTAGACAACAAAGTAGCAAGGGAAGAAGGAGGAATTGAAACACACCCGAACCAAAAATGCACTAGGGAACAACAGCAATAAGAGACTTCAGAAACAAAGAGTAAGAGGACTCCGAATTTTTCCAAACCGCAAAAGAAGTGACCAATTACCACTCATAGCAAAAATCCTGAGTGGTCAAAGTCTCATTCAGCCATAACTCCTCCCACTTCCAAATTCCACAAAATCCTCCTTAAATCTCTCCTTAACCCCCTCCTACAATCCCTCCATGACCGATTCAAATTCTTCTCCATACATCAGTGTTTTAGTCAAACACTACTACCTCTCAAGGCAAACAGTAAAAGTAATTTCCCTATAAACAAACAAGGATTTGAACCTCAGACCACTAGCATATACGACACGCCACTTACCACTAGATCAGTAGGCTTTTTGTGTCATACTTTAACCACATTTACTTTAAGAAGCCTACTGTCTCTAGCCAGGGTTTATTCAAGTAGAAGCAAAATTTTGCTCAAGCTAAGGCTTGAACCCATGACTTCCCAAACACTTCCAGAGCACTACACCACTAAGGTAAACATACATCCATATCACACACACAAAAAAACAATTTTCACAGGGGTTTTTGGGAATTGGGGCGTTACACCCTTTTAGTCTCAGTTAGGGCCTTAGCCCATTTCTTTAACAGTACCAGTCTAGGCCTGAGCCCATTTCAGTAACAGTATCAGTGGAGCCTAAGTCCATTACAGTATCATTATAGTATGCAAACAAAAAGAATCCTGCCTAATCTAGCCTCCACACACCATCTCCTTACCAACCCTACACACCATGTGGGGATAAAATCGACCCACTGAACTCTACACTCCATGTAGCACCAGTTGCAGCACTAAAATAGTATTTGCAGCATAGTTGCTAGTAATAGACTTATAGCCTTTCAGTACACTTCCTCAAAATCAAAAACCCACCCATGCAATGCAACATAATAAAATGTATAAACAATATAAATGGCATGCTCAACAATCATACATCACCTAGGGGTATCTCAATCATTTACCAAGAATAAGGGTCCAGGTACACTTACCAGCCTAACAATAGGTCCACAGTCGTCTAGGGCGACCCGTGCAACCTTGACAGACAATCAGTGAAAATGGGCCTACAGCCTATATTGCGGGCCCATGTGGGTCATGCTCTCATATGGCCCACATAGCCCAGAAATGGCCTTAGTAGTGTGGTTTACATAGCCGGGCCCACTATTTACCGCACTTTCACGCGATTTTCTGTGTGGGGCCCACGATCCATTTGGCCCACACGGCTCAGTTCGACCCAAAATAGCCCAATACTGTTTTGGCCCATGAAATCGCTCATGGCCTTCTTATTGATCACACAGCCATGTTTTGTCACACGGCCTGCCACACGGGCAGTCACACGCCTGTGTGGAGTCGACAGCCCTCTATTAGGCTTTTTGGCTTTTCGACTTTTCGACTTTTGCCATTTCACATCTAGTGGTAGTATTGCACACACACCTGTTGTGAGACTGTAGCCGAAACACTTCCGAGATCAAAGCACCTATTATTAACAACAATCTCACCATCAGTCCATATTCGTGGTCAACCCCAAAACCATAGTATTGAGTATACTTTAATCGATTATCACTACTTACCAACCGAACAATTGCAAAACTCCTTCTGTTCCAAAACCAATGTTCTCTCTAATGCTTTAACCTTCACACGAAATAGATAGACGATTCATAAGAATCTATAACCCAACATACATATATCAAGCACTTATAGCACTTACACAAGTGAAAAGATCACTAGTTGGGAAAGAATGATCGGCCTAACCACTTGACTATTGAGATCGGGCCCCTAGTAACAATCAGCATAACCACAGTGTTAAAAGGAGATTACCACATCGAGAAAAAAAAAGAGTGAACAAAGAGGAATTCAAGCACCAATTGATTGTTCAAGGATCAATTGTAAAAAAAAAACCAAAAGCAGAAGTAGGAAAGAAGCAATGCAGCCACAGTCAAAGTATTAATGGTGAAAAGATGACAAGAAGAGAGGAGAAGAGAAAGGGTATTCAGCAAGTGTTCAAAAGGAGGGGAGATGATGACAGGAGCGATTGGAAACAGAAGAGGTGCCGAAAGAAAAGGAAGAAAAGTTATTTAGTTAAAAACAAACCACAATTTGCCGAATCCCAAAAGTGTTAAGAGAGAAGGAACAAATGGCACAAAAACGAATAAATAATTTCACAAAACTCGAGAGAAACCTCCAACACTAGTCGGCCACCAAAAGAAACCAAAATCGATAGTTTTTTGAGCAAATCTACTTTAGCCGAATTTCTTGAATGCCACTAACCTAATTCAGCAGACTTCCTCCTCAACTCTCCTAAAATCCCTCCTCACATCACTCAACCTAATCACTACCCAAATCCCCTCAAAATCTCCTAGCTTTTCTCATCTCAACCACCCATTCAAACTCCTCAATTTCGGTCAACCTAGGACACCTCCACGGCAGTTATAGAAAAATAAAAAAATCCTTTACAATATCCACGACTCAAACCTCAGACCCCCTGGCACACTCCACACATCACTTACCTCTAGACCAGCAGGCTTCTTGTGTCATACTTTACCCACTTTAATTTAAGAGACCTACTAATCAGAGACAGGTTAAATTCAAGCAAAAATAAAATTTTGTACAAGCCAAGGCTTGAACTCAGGACTTCTCCAACACTTCTCAGGACACTCAACCACTAAAGTAGGCATGAATTTATGCAACACAAAAAACAAAAATAAATACTTAAATTTTTGGGGCGTTACAACTCTGCCCCCAAAGAAAATTTCGACCTCAAAATTTACCTAGTCAAAAGAGATGAGGGTATTGTTGTTGCATTGCCTCCTCGGGTTCCTACATGGCTTCCTCAAAACTATGATTATGCCATAGTACCTCAACCAGTGGAACTGACTTCCTCCTCAGAACCTTTACATCACAGTCTAAAATCTACACCAACTCCTCCTCAAAGGTCAGATCTGGCCTAACCTCAATCTCCTCAGTCGAGACGATGTACGCAGGATCAAAACAATATCGCCTCAGCATAGAGACGTGGAACACATCATGAATCCGGTCCAACTCTAAAGGTAACTCAAGTTGATAGGCAACCGTCCCAAGCGCTTCGATATACGGTAATGCCCAATGAACCTAGGACATAACTTGCCCTTCCGACCAAACTTCAACACCTTCTTCCATAGGGAGACCTTAAGAAACACCAGGTCCCCCACAGAATACTCAATCTCCTTACACTTCAGATCTGCATATGACTTCTATCTGTTAAATACCACCTTTTGTCGATCCCGAATCAATCTAACTTTATCCTCAATATCATAAATTAATCCAGGACCTAGAATACATTGCTCGCCCAACTCAGTCCAACACGTAGGAGTACGACACCTACGACCATATAATGCCTTGTAAGGTGCCATCTCTATGCTAGACTGGTAGCTATTGTTGTATGCAAACTCTCTAATGATAAGTAATCCTTCCAACTACCCCAGAAGTCAATCACACAACTCCTTACCATGTCCTTCAGTATTTGAATCACCCTCTCTGGCTGACCGTCTATCTGAGGATGGAACACAGTACTGAAGTCCAACCTTGTACCCAATGCCTCATGTAACTTCTTCCAAAATTGGGACGTGAAACGAGGATCTCTATCAGACATTATAGAAACCGATATCCCATGCAGTCGCACTATCTCAGACACATACAGTTTAGCCATCTTTTACAACAAGTAATCAGTACGAACAGGTATAAAATGAGCAGACTCAGTCAATCAATCCATGATGACCCATACTGAATCTTTCTTAGTAGGCATTAAGGGTAGCCCACCAACGAAGTCCATAGTCACTCTCTCCCACTTCCACAATTGAATCTTAACTGGCTAAAGCAACCCTGAACGCAACTGATGTTCAGCCTTAACCTGCCGACAAGTAAGGCATTTACTCACAAAGTCGGTAACTTCACGCTTAAGACCTGGCCACCAATATAATTCCCGAAGGTCCCGGTACATTTTATTCCTACCAAGATGCATCGCATAAGGACTACTATGAGCCTCCTCCAATATCAATTGCCTCAAATCAGTATTCTTCGGTACACAGACTCTCCCACAAAAACATAGTACCCTTTCGCTATTCAGCCCAAAATCTGAAGTTTCTCCACTCTCAATCTATCAGAAACAAGAACCCAGTGACTCATCCTCCAACTGTTTACCCTTAATCTATTTAATCCACATCAGTTTAACTTAAAGTTTGGCCAACAGACTACCATCATCAAATAAGCTAAGTCAAGCGAACATCACCCTCAGATCAGTCATAGCCCTACGACTCAGTGCGTCAGCCACCACATTGGCTTTACCAGGATGGTATTCAATCGAACAGTCATAACCTTTAAGTAGCTCAACCTATCTACGCTGTCTAAGATTTAGCTCCTTCTGAGTGAGGAGATACTTGAAGCTCTTGTAATCCGTGTGGATGATACATTTCTCACCGTATAGGTAATGCCTCCATATCTTTAGTACAAAAACCACCATACCCAATTCTAAGTCATGTGTCGGATAGTTTGTCTCATGAGTCTTAAGCTGATGAGACACATGCGCCACTACCTTACCTTCTTGCATCAACACACAACCCAAACCAACGTATGATGCATCACTGTACACAGTAAACTCTTTACCAGACTCTGGCTGAATCAAGACAAGAGCCTCAGTCAAAACTTTCCTACTGCTCATCAGTCCAGTTAAATGATACCCCTTTATGCAACAACTTAGTCAGAGGTGCAGTAATCAACAAAAACCCCTCAATAAACCATCTATAATACCCTACCAGACCCAGAAAACTCTAAATCTTAGATACTGACTTAAGCTGCTTCTAATCCAGAACAGCTTCAATTTTTTGAGGATCAACCCTAATCCCCTCAACAGATACCACATAACCCAGAAATGCCACCTCCCGTAACCAAAATTTACATTCACTGAACTTGGCGTACAATTACTTCTCTCTCAAAATCTGCAGAACCACTCGGAGATGTTCATCATGCTCAATCTCAGTCTTTGAATACACCAGAATATCATCAATAAACACTACAACGAACTGGTCCAGATAGGGTTGGAACACGCGGTTCATCAGATCCATAAAAGCTGTTGGTGCATTCGTCAATCCAAACGGCATTACCAAGAACTCATAATGACCATAACGAGTCCTAAACACAGTCTTATGTGCATCAGTCTCTTTAACTCTCAGTTGATGGTACCCATATCGAAGATCTGTCTCAGAGAAAACTGAAGCTCCACGAAACTGATCCAATAGATCATCAATCCTTGGTAGAGGGTACTTATTCTTAATCATCAATTTGTCAGTGCTCCCCATGGAAACACACTAGGACGGATGAACCCTCGATCTAGTAACTCTTGAATCTGAGCTTTGAGTTCCACAAGCTCTTTTGGTGCCATTCCATAAGAGGTGATGGACACCGGAGTTGTACCAAGCAGGAGCTCTATCTCAAATTTAACTTCATGGCTTGGAGGTAATCTAGGTAGTTCATCAGGAAAGACATCCGGAAAATGTTTGACCATTTTGATGTCCTTAACAGAAGAACCCTCAAATTCTGAAACACTGATGTAGGCTAGATACGCCTCACAACCCTTACGAACTAATTTCTCATCCCTTAATGCAGAAATTTCATTACTCAAGTAATTCTGTCGTTCCCTAATTACCACTATCTCCTCGTCCTCCTCCGTTCTTAGTACTACTCGTTTGGCGGCACAGTCCAAGCTGACTCGGTGCTTAACTAACCAATCCATACCCAGTATCAAATCAAATTCTTCAAAAGGAAGTTTCATTAGATCTGCCAGAAAGATAACCCCTTGAACCTCTAAAGGAACGTCTCTAAAATATTTATTAACTCTAACGGACTGCCCCAACGGATTCAATATAGTAATTCCATTCGAATTATTCTCAACCGGAATCCCCAAGTTCTCAGTAATAGTATATGTAACATAGGAATGGGTAGATCCTACATCTATCAATACAATATAAGATACATTGAAAATTAAAAATGTACCCGTAATAACATTTGGAGCGTCACCATCCTCTCGACGGCGTGCAGCATAAACCAATGCTGGCTGCCTCACCTCAGTATGACCGGCACCTCTATCTGGTGCTTCACGACCACGGCCCATGCCATTCCACCTCTAGCCTTTCCGCGACCTCTCGGTGGCTGCTGAACAACCCTCTGAGGTGCATTACCAGAACCAAAACCAGTAGCTAGCACCTGATCGGTCCTCCGCGAACAATCTCTGATACGGTGCTTCATAGAACAGCACCTCAAACATGCCCCAACCCGTTTCCAGCACTTGCCCTGATGGCGTCTCCCGCAGTCGACACAAAACTACGGTCCAGCAGCAGCAGTAAGGGCCCCAACTCTGATCGGCCTATCAACTTTGGCCTTTTCCTTATGCCTCTAAATGAATTTAAGGGCTCAGCATCCCTCTTACCCCTACCTTTCTCTCTATTCTAGTGCTCAGTGGGCTTTACTTCCTCAGCAATTTTAGCCTTGTCAACCAGTGCTGAAAAATTTCACTCCCTCTGAGGAGCTATCAGAACCCTTAGACCATTTCTAAGGCCATCTCAAATTAAACGCAGCGCTCGTATTCAGTTGCCACCATCCTACATGCATAGCGGCTCAAACGTAGAAATTTAGCCTCAAACTTAGCTACTGACCTATCCCCCTGAGTTAGGTTCAGAAATTGCCTCCTACGGGCATCCACATAACTGGCACCCACATACTTAGCTTGGAAAGTAGTCTTGAAAAACTCCCAAGTCAATCTATCGGCTTGAGTGTCTTTTTTAACAGTAAGCCACCATTGGTAGGCCTCATCTCTCAACAATGATACTGCACCCTTTAATTTCTGCTCAGGGGTGCAGTCGAGCTCATCCATAATCCTCTCTGTGGCCTCGATCCAGTATTTAGCCACATTAGGGGCCACTCTAGCAATACCTTAAAATATCTTAGCCCTATTATACCTGATTCGTTCCATAACCGACCCATGACCCACAGTACCAGTACTAGGCCCAACAACCCTTTCCAGAATCCTCAACGTCACTTGGGATAATGCATCTGTAACATCCCGAAATAGGGTTTAGTCAGAATAGTGGTTTTGAGACCACAAATTTGATATCAAAATATTTATTTTATGATTATTATGAGGTTTAGAATATGAGAATATGCATGTGTTAAAGTTTCATGAAGAAATTTCGAGACCACAAATGGGAATGCTGGAAGCATTTTGGGGCTTGTCTTCGTTGTGAATCAAAGGAACATAGGATCAGGGATTGTCCTAGGAAGCCAGCTCAGACTCAAGTGGCTGAACAAGGGGCTGTGCAACCTGTCTAACTAGCGCAAGGTGGACCGCCACCGCCGAGAGGTCGTGGCCAAGGTCGCGGTGGCAATGGCCGTGGACGTGGGGCACCTAGCAGAGGTATTGTTAATGCTGAGGCTCGTCAGCCAGCTTTGGTATATGCTGCTCGTCGCCGCGAGGAGGGTGACGCACCTGATGTCATAACTGGTACGTTTTTTATCTCTGGCGTACCTTATACTGCTCTGATAGATGTGGGGTCAACTCATTCGCATATTGCATGTGACATTTCTGAGGCATTGGGTGTTCACTTTGAGGAGACTGTGTGTGGGGTAACTGTGATAAGTCCTTTAGGTCACTCGGTTAAAGTAGAGAAACTCTTTAGGGAGGTGCCTTTAGAGACTCAAGGTAGGATTTTCTGTGGAGACTTGATGGAGTTACAGTTCAGAGAATTCGATTTGATCCTAGGGATGGATTGGTTGACCAAGCATAGGGTAACGCTGGATTGTGCAGTTAAGAGGATAGTGTTAAGGACTGTTGAGGATGAAGAGGTAATGATTATTATAGAACAAAGAGATTACTTGTCCAATGTAGTATCGACTTTGAGGGCTGAGAAACTGATGCGTAAGGGATGCGAGGCATATTTGGCTTTTGTAAGCCAAGTTGAAACTGAGAATCTGACTGTGGAGACCGTTAGAACTGTTAGGGAATTCCGGGATGTTTTCCCAGAAGAGCTTCCTGGATTACCTCCGAATCGGGAAGTTGAGTTTGGAATCAATTTGCTGCCTGGAACAGCTCCAGTATCCATTGCACCCTATAGGATGGCACCGAAGGAGTTAGTGGAACTGAAAGCTCAAATCCAAGAGTTGTTGGATAGAGGCTTCATTAGACCTAGTGTGTCTCCATGGGGAGCACCGGTCTTATTTGTGAAGAAAAAGGACGGGACGATGCGCATGTGCATCGATTATCTCAAGTTGAACAAACTGACGATAAAGAACAAATACCCACTGCCAAAAATTGATGATTTTTTTGACCAACTTAGAGGAGCTTCGGTATTTTCATAGATTGACCTTCGATCTAGATACCATCAGCTAAGGGTAAAGGAAGTGGATATTCATAAGACAGCATTCAGAACTCGATATGGTCATTACGAGTTCCTGGTTATACCGTTTGGGTTGACGAACGCACCTGTCGCTTTCATAGATTTGATGAATTGGGTATTCCAACCTTACTTGGATCGATTCGTGGTAGTTTTCATCGATGATATTCTGGTATATTCGAAAACCAAGGAGAAACATGAGGAGCATCTACGCATTGTGCTGCAAGTGCTGAGAGAGAAGCAACTGTATGCGAAGTTTAGTAAGTGTGAATTCTGGTCGCGATAAGTGGCTTTTCTAGGTCATGTGGTTTCTGCTGAAGGAATTAGAGTGGATCCCCGGAAAATTGAGGCAGTTCTGGGATGGAAACCACCAAAGTCAGTATCGGAAATTCGGAGTTTTCTGGGTTTGGCAGGCTATTACCGAAGGTTCGTAGAGGGATTTTCTCTGATTGCCGCACCATTAACGAAACTGTTAAGGAAAGGGGTAGAATTTGTTTGGACTGAGAAACAGCAAAAAGCTTTTAACCATTTGAAAAAGGTATTGACTGAAGCGCCAGTGTTGATTCAACCGGAGTCTGGAAAGGACTTCACTGTGTACAATGATGCGTCGCATGTGGGGTTAGGATATGTACTGATGCAAGAGGGTAAGGTGGTCACTTATGCTTTGCGACAGCTTAAGCCTTATGAAGCGAACTACCCTACACACGATTTAGAGCTAGCAGCAGTGATCTTCGCGTTGAAAATCTGGAGACATTACTTATATGGAGAAAAGTGTATCATATACACAGACCATAAGAGCCTAAAGTATCTGTTGACTCAAAAGGAGTTAAACCTTAGGTAACGAAAATGGGTAGAGTTGCTTAAGGATTATGTCTGTTCAATTGAGTACCACCCAGGTAAGGCTAACGTGGTGGCTGATGTGTTGAGTCGAAGGGTTGTTACTGATTTGAGAGCCTTGTTTGCACATTTGAGTCTGTTCGACGATGGAAGTCTGTTGGCAGAATTGCAAGTGAGGCCTACTTGGACTGAGCAGATTAAAGAAAAACAGTTGAAGGATGATTCGTTAGTTCTTCAGTTTTGGCAAGTTGAGAATGGTGAGAATGAGGATTTTGGACTGAACACTGACGGAGTTCTGTGCTTTCGTGGAAGAGTTTGTATTCCGAAAGACTCTGAATTGAGGCGGTTAATTTTAAAAGAGGCTCATGGTGGACCCTGTGCCATGCATCCTGGAGGGAATAAGTTATATCGAGATCTACGAGAGGTGTACTGGTGGCCTGGACTGAAACGGGAGGTGACTGAATTTGTTGGAAAATGTCTGACGTGCTAGCAAGTTAAGGCCGAGCACCAATTGCCTTCTGGATTACTGTAACCGGTGAAAATTCCACTATGGAAGTGGGAGAGAGTAACTATGGACTTTGTGAGTGGACTACCTTTGACACCCACCAAGAAAGATTCTGTGTGGGTAGTTGTGGATAGGTTAACAAAATCTGCACATTTCATACCAGTTCGTACTGATTACTCACTGCAAAAATTGGCCAGGTTGTATATGGCAGAGATAGTGCGACTGCATGGAGTGCCAGTGTCGATTATTTCTGATCGAGACCCTAGGTTTACATCTCGGTTCTGGCAGAAGTTACAGGAGGCATTGGGTACACGATTGGATTTCAATACTGCTTTCATCCTCAGACGGATGGACAGTCGGAAAGGGTTATTCAAATTTTGAAGGATATGTTAAGAGGTTGTATCATCGATTTTTGTGGTAGTTGGGAGGACTACTTGCCATTGGCAGAGTTCACATACAACAACAGCTACCAAACAAGTATTCAGATGGCTCCATATGAGGCACTTTATGGGCTGAGATGTCGTACACCTACGTGTTGGACAGAGTTGGGTGAACGACAAGTGCTTGGACCGGAGTTAGTGGCAGATACTGAAAGTAAGGTTAAGTTGATAAGAGATCGATTAAAGGAGGCATCTGATAGACAGAAGTCGTATGCGGATCTAAAGTACAAAGAGATTGAGTTCGCTGTTGGGGATATGGTTTTCTTGAAGGTTTCACCTTGGAAGAAGAACTTGAGGTTCGGCAAGAAAGGTAAATTGAGTTCGCGGTTTATAGGGCCTTATCGGGTTCTTAAACGGATAGGGCCAGTAGCGTATCAGTTAGAATTACCACTGGAGTTGGACAGAATCCATGACGTCTTTCATGTGTCTATGTTGAGACGATATCGATCGGATCCTTCCCATGTCGTGCTAGTGGAGGAGATTGAAGTAAAGACTGATTTAACCTTTGAAGAAGAACCCGTACAAATTTTAGATCGAGAGGTTAAAGTTTTAAGAAAGAAGTCGGTTCCATTGGTAAAAGTACTGTGGCGTAATCATGGAAGGAAAGAGACTACTTGGGAGTCAGAAGAGACTATGCGTCAACAATACCCTCAATTATTTAGATCAGGTAAATTTTGAGGCCGAAATTTTTTTAAGGGGGTAGAGTTGTAACACTATGATTTTCGGGATTTTTTTTACGCGTTTCTGTGATTTTTGGTAAATTTTGAAATTTTGGTGTTTTGAATATTGGAATTGTGTTTAAATGTGTTAGTGGGTCTTTAGAAGGCCCAAGCCTAGGTTAAACATGGTAAAATATCAAGGTTGGGTTTTAAGTGAATAGGAGACTAGGTTAAGTTGGCTTTAAGAAGAACTTCGTAAGTCATGACACAAATAAGGCTTTGGTAAAGTGGCAAGGTGGCGCCACTAGATTCCTAAAAAAATGGCGCATGGGAAGGAATTGAAGGTCCAAGGTTCGAGTCGCAAGGTAGGCATGTAGTTACTTTTTAATTTTGGACATGTGCTGGGCACATGATCACTCAAGAGAATTTTAGCAAGGGCCTTAGGGAGGTTGGGCCGATTTCTTTAGTTGATATTAGGGTTAGGCAAGTTCCTCTTCTTGATGCCGAATTTTCTCCCTCTCTTTTTCTCTATTTTCTTTCTTCCCTTATACTTCTTCTGTTAGCCAAAACTTTCTGATCACCCTACTCACCTTCTCTTTCGATCCCATCCTCCACAAAACCTCCACAGCCGATTGCCATAAAAGTCGAATCCCGAAACTCACTACTTGTGCTGATTTCTCCAAAGCCAAAATCCTTCGGTATTTTTGTTCCTTTTGATCAACATTCATCTTCTCTAAACCCTTGGTACCGGTCGGAAGCATTATTCCAAGGTTATAGCCTCGAATCGTCATCTTCTTCACCACTTAAAAAGTCGAAATACCATAAGACTTAGGGGCTTATGGCCGAAACTTCAGATCTCCTGGATTTGGGTTTTGCCATCATTTAGAGGATAGATCTACATCAGATCTGTGTAGAAATCAAAGAGGAATAAGTGGTAAGTGCTCATTACTTCAGATCTAGTCTTATTTTTTTTTTTCAAGTTAGAAAAAGCCAAAATTCCTAAAGGTTAGGAAGGCTGTCGATTTGGGCTTGTAGCTCTAAGGGTTGTTATAATTGTTTTATTTTGATAATAGTGTGATCTAGAAGCTGCTGATCGAAGGCTTGGACGAGTGGAACGACTGGATCTAAACCTAGTCGCTAATTTCGGTAAAGGTAGGATCGCTAGTGCCTAAGGTGCTTTTGGCCGAATATGGTAAGGGGGTTAATACGTAGTTCGTTTTTTATAGTTAGATTAATGTGTTAGTAATCCAATTGTAGGCAGCTCGTGTGTGTAGATCTCGTCAGCATATCGTCCAAACAGGTGTGTAACTGACACCCTTTCATAGTTTAGATCGGCAAAAGCCGAAATGTCGAAAAACTGATATTTTGTAGACTTGCGAGTGTGCGAATGCTCGTAAGGTAAATCGATTAACGTTTTTGGTAAACTACAATGTTTAGACTGCAGAGTGCATGATTTCTGTGCCTTTGATATTTTTGGGCTTTATGGGCCAAAATTGGGATAGTGGGCCAATGGGCCCAATTCGGTAAGAACCCTCGATAAGTGTTCTGTCAGTACGTGAAAGGTGGGAATATGCATGAAAACCCTTAAAACTAATAAAATTACTGAAATATCTTTATAGGTGGACAATTTACAGATTTACCCCTAGGAGTAAAATTACTGATATACCCCTAAGGTTAAGGTTGACCTGAATGCATGTTTGACTGTTATTATTTACTGCATGCTATGTTATTATTATCTGATGCATGGGACTGGGATACTGATGGAGGAAGTACTGAAAGTGGCTTGTCCACGTACTGGAGGCTTTGCCTCAACTTACTGATAACTGAGCAGCAGTGCTGCAACTGTGGAGTGTAGGGCTAGGTAGGTTGAGCTATTCCCCACATGGAGTGTAGGGCTGGTACGGGTGGAGTTTAGCGGTTGGTTATAGGCTGGGTTGGGCTTGCATATACGAATATGTCTGATCTATTTTGGAATGGGCCTCTGGGCCATACTGTTATCTGAAAATAGGGCTAAGGTCTAGTTTATTCTGAAAAGGGCTTCGGCCCAATACACACTGTTATCTGAATGGGCTTAGGCCCAATGGGCTTGAGCTGACTTGGGCTTTGAATGGGTTTTCCTTACACACTGAGTTTTCCAAACTCACCCCTTTCCCTTTCATCCTTGCAGGTGGCCCTAGTTGGTGAACTTGGAGCTGGGTGAGATTCAGAGTGGCCACGAAGATTAATTTCTGTTTTTTTTAAGTTTCGCAATTATTATTTTTATTATTTTGATTCTGGTTTAAGTTGCAATAAGGCCGCTCTTTTTATTATTTTATTTATTTTGGGTTATTAAATTGGTTAGCTTTAGGGCGCTTTTTATTAAAGTTTCTTATTTTCAAAATATCACGATAACCGAGCAAAGTTTCCGCAATGTAAACATTTTCAAAGGAAATGAATATTATAAATAGACTTAAACTTAATTAATTATTCGTGGACTAGTAACAGGCTTAAAGTGTAGTAATGGATGTGTGCATGTCTAGGATTGGATCCGTGAAGAGCTTGGTACTTAAGCAGTCCAACAGACTCACCTCCTCTTTTCTGGCTTCTTACCTGGTGTACAGCTTCCGTTCACTTTAACTTAAAACAAAATATTCTTCAAACCCTAAGAAAGATTTTTGGATGAAACATAACTTCTTTAGTAACATTCTCCATGTGACACGCTGAATTCGGCCGTAACGTCTCGGCCGGGTTTGGGGTGTTACACGATGTATGTATTAGGCCTCGAAGGCCTGTATAAGGGATGATATGCATGTGTTCAAAAATTTTTAAATTTGGATGAATTTTGGTGAACCTATTTTGTGCATTGTGAAAGTTTAAGTCTGGTAATGCCTCGAACCCTGTCATGGCGTTGGTTATGGGTGAGGGGTGTTATAGCGTCATCCCCAGCCACTCGATTTTGTGACCTTGTCTCAGTCACAGGTGAAGCTGGTGCCTCTCTAGTTCCCTCATTAGGCTGGTGTCCAGACTACGAAGACCCAGCCCAAGCACCTCCATGTGAGTCACATTGCCGTGTGAGTCACATTGCCGTGTGACCCTTGCAGTGTGAATTTTTCTATCTTTTTCCATGAAGTTCTAAATGTTTCTGATTTAGTCCCAAATCATTTCTAACTTGTTTCTAGGGTCTCAAGGGCTCGAATAAGGGATGATATGCATGTTTTTGAATGAGGTATGATATGATTTATGAAATGTTTGAAAATGAATGATTTAAGTTACATATTTACAGTCATGCTCCATAACCCTATTCTAGTGACGAATATGAGTTAGGGGTGTTACAATTAGCAAGTGTTTTAATTATGTATATTTTGTGTTATTGATATATAAATGGAGATAAAAATAAAGAAGTTGATTTAAACAGTGTTCAGAAAGGAAAACAAGTAGCAAAGGATTGAAGGAAAGCTTAAAAAGGACATTCAAGCTAGTATCCAAGTAAGTACTCAAAATTCTTTTGTTACATAAGTATTAAAGTGTACAACATGTTAAATTTAATTATGATAATTATATGAAATTGATAAACACATAAAATTCTATAAATATACATGAATGAATATACTTATACATGATTAATATGAAAGGAAATTATAAGAAGTAATGAACTAAATAAAGTGATAAAAGTAATCTAGTGATTATGTTACACGTATAGTTTTGTGAAATTAAATGACTTATTTTTAATTTTGAAAAAGTGTAATGAAAGTATGACTCGTGAATACTAAATGTGAATTTGTATTATTAAAATGTCCATTGTATTATTAAAATGTCCATGTAGACAAGATTTGAATTTTTAGATATAGTTAGCATGTTATAAGAATATTTAAGCACGTCAACTAATATTTACACTTCAATGCCTACTGAAACCCGCACTTCAAGGCTTATTGTAATTATTTCATGTGTCCATCATATTCATTTAAGTCTCTTATGGGCTAAAGCTAAAATGGTAAGTGGAAAGTGATAGTTAATTGTGATTAAGTAATGATTTTTACGTTTAATTTATATTTTCATTTCTTAATAGTTATGTTTATAAATGTATTTAATTAAAGTTAAAGGTGATATTTGAATTCTCTAAGTACTCACTAAGTTATTTCATTGCTTTACACATTTGTTGTTTAAATACATGATTGAAAGTAGAGTTTGAGGGAATAGTTTTGGAGTAGCTGTCTTGACTTACATCTAATCACCATCAAAACAAGGCTTGAAGAACATGAACTCTATATTTTGTTATTTAGAGTGGTATGTACATAAGTTTATAATAGTTAGAAGTTTGCTAGCAAACTAGTTTAACATTATAAGATTGAGCTATGCATGGATGACAATGTTAGAACTATGTGATGCTTGATTTTATAATCAAGTAGGGATGACTTTGTACGTTGTTTTGGATGATATTTAGGAGTATTTTGAGGTCTAAGAATGGTTGAGAATAATTAAGAATTATTTGGGTATGAATTGGTATGGTTTAAAGTGTATTTAAGCTTGATTTTGACTCCTCTACATCCAAGTCACTATACTTGGGGACTAAGTATCAATACATACGAACTTCAAACCTAAAAATCTATAGTAATAAGCCCAAGTCTCAATACTTAGAATGCAAGTCTCAAGACTTGCTGCCTTGATAAAAAAAATGCTATTTTTAAGCCTCGAGTGACCTCGAAATGCTCTTGCTTCGTAGTAGGACCTTGAGAATGGTTTTAAGTATTGCAACAGACATGAATAAAGCCAAAAACATGTGTAAAAGTTGAAAAGTGTTATAAGCAATTGGATGTGAGTCACTTGCTCGAGTTAGAAATTAGATTTGGATAAGGAGTGTTACAATGTGAGGGATTTATGTAAAATGAATGATCGGAGCATTGTTATATCTATGAAGGTGACAAATTGACAATGTTGATACGAACCTTTTCCCATATATCTTTCGGGAATTATGTAAATCTATCTCATATGAGGAAAATACAATACAGATCAGATTGTGTAAGTGTCGAATAGCTCAATGACGAGAGTATAACAAATATAATATATATCTTCAAAAGGTAATAGAGATAGATCTAAATAGATTTTGAATTTGTTGATAATTTTAAGGCTTAATATTACTAAGGTATCTATTTTGTTTCTAAATTTTTATTTGGACATGACTAAAACTTAATCTTGGAAATTGTAACCCAAGTTGGTACTTTTTATTATACATGAGTAAGACTATTAGATTTTAGGAACTTTATTTTTTATTATTTTGTTGTACAATAAACCAAGACAAATTGTTGTCCAATTTCATTTGAACTTAGGACAACCATTTATTTGTGCTCATTTTGTATATATTTTGTATAATTTTTATTTTTATAATTTCAAAAATAACAGTATATTTTTTAAAAAAAATAAAATATATTTTATAAAATTTTAGGTTTTCATTTTTATATTTTTTAGATTTTTAATTAAATTTTAGGATTTATTTATTTTTATTTCAAGTGCACAATGAATATGAACAAATGATTTTCTTGATATAAATGAAGTGGGAGAACATTTTGTCCATGTTCAGTTAGAACATGTATTTTTCTAGTAATTTTATATACATTTTATACTTTAAAAGTTAATAATAAAAAATGTTTTAAATATAAATTTTAGAGTTAAAAGAAATTTAGTTTTTATTACTTAATTAGTAAATCATTTTTAAATAAATTTTATTTTTATTCCAGATTTTAGAAACTAATATTAAACAATTTAAAAATATTTTTTTATTTTATATTGATAAATTTAAAATAAATTCTATATTTTAAAATGATTATAAATAATTTAAGTAATAAAAATAGAATTTATTTTAAGATATTGATTTGTTTTAAAAATAATTTTATATTTTAAATAATTTTTGATATTATAAATACACATTTAAAATGAACCTAAATAAAAGATTGTCCAAATTTATTTGTATTGAGACAATCATTTATCCAAATTTATTATACACTTGAAATAAAAAATAAAATCATAAAATTTTAAAAAAAATTCTAAATATAAAAAAGTAAAAACAAAAACTTATAAAATACAAAGTTTATTTTTAAAATATATATTGTTATTTTTTATATTATAAAAATAAAATTACTAAAAAATACATTCAAAATATCCTAGATAAATAATTATACAATCATTTATCTAGGTTCAAATAAATCTGGTCAAATCCATTATATGCATAATTCTAATTTTTTTAAATTTTAAATTTATTTTATTAATGTTTGTAACACATCTTAATATTTTATTCATTATGCATTCAAAATCTGTAATGAAAAAGATACTAATTTATATTTTTAATACGATTAATATAAAAATAATGATGATAATAAAATTAAATATTGTAACTCAAGAAAAGAAAATTTCAACACACCCCAATGAAAATAAATACATGCTTTAAGTCTTCTAACCCCACCCGATTCGGTGTCGTGGATGGGCACAAACGATATTAAAGTGCCCTCCTTCCGAAGTCAGTTCGAGTAACGGTGAGACGGTTCACAAAAGGAATCACCTTCCAAGTTCCTCTGCTTGTGTAACTACAGAGAAACAAAAATCAATGTCCAAAACTAATTTGTGTTACCTTGTTTTATTGTTAATTCTATTGCCTTCTTCATATTTCCTTCCGTTAGTCCTTGCCAAATCTCGAAATCCGATCACAGTACATGCCGACTTTTTCTATCTTTATAAATTTATTTTTTCAGTTTTTTATTTCGAAACTCTTTTATTGTATTTGTTTTTCTAATGGGTTGTTTTAACGGTATTTCACAGGATTCTGAGATTAAGAAAAAGAAGAGTGAATGTTATGCTGATATCGACAGGTGGGTACTTCCCATTTCTCCTTTTAATTTTGGGTTTCTTTAATTTTCTTTTATATTCACTGTTTGTCTTCGATTAGGGTTTCTTTTTTCTTATTTGAATTGTAACAAATCTGGGTTCTTAATATTTGATTGAATCTTGGGTACTTCAGTGGAATTTATTTCAGTTTTTATACCATTTTCTCAATTCAACTTTCATTTTTCCTCTAACATTTTTATTTTTGGTGAAAAAGATTATTGGATAAGGAAACTTTGGGTTTTGATGCTTAACACAATGTATTAATTTCAAGATTTCTTTTCTTGGTGTAATATTATATTTTATTCTTTTTTATGGTGAAATCAGTGGACTGTGGGGTGGGCACTGCAAGTCTTCATCAATAGCAAAGGAGAATTGTGCCTTAAAGTGCCTTTCTCCTGCTTGTTACGAGCTTATATATGAAAGTGATCCGGTATGTAAAATCCCTCGTTGTTGTGGTGGTCTACTGCATCTGTTTATATCATCTGGTTTAATGGTTTCTTCTTTTCGGATTTTTATATTGTAGCTCGAAGAAGGAGAGAAAGATTATATAAGGAGCCAAGAATTCAAGTACTGTATGTATAAGTAAGTTTCATAGGTTTTCTGGATTCATCATGTCTTTTCCGTTTGATGTTGTGCAATAATCATGCTTTTATTCAACATATCTTAGAATGTGAGGGATGGACTTTGGAGCATAAATGCATGATGCATCACATCTTTCCGATTACTCTTACCCCCTCATTTGGACTTTATCGTTTCTTGGAGCAGCATTTGAGGCTAGGTCTATAACAATTATATCTCTTTATCTGTCTTAATCTCGTGGAGAATGAATGTATTATGCACCACAGGTTGTTCGATATTTTACTCTAACCCCTCATTTTAACATTTATCTTTTCTGTGGAACAGTATTTGAGGTGTGGTCTATAACAATAATAGCTCTTATCAATCTTTAATCCCTTGGAATTGATATTATGGTAAGAGTGTTTGAACAAGGTTGATGTTATGTTCCGGGGTTTGGGATTTATAGTTCAGTTCATCAAAGGGAGATAGGACACGTTAGAGAGAGACATGGATCTCTTTAGGGTTTGTGATAGAAATTCTGCTTAGGTTTTGTTATGCCATAGATCCCTTTAAATAAGGACTAGTCTTTATTACATAAAAAGGAAACCTATTCTAGAAAGGAAAGAAATCAAATGAAATAAAAGCCCAACAAAACCTAAGAAAAGAAATACAGTCGCAAGCTAAGCCTTAACTAGAAAATCAAAATTAATGGTGTTTTCTAACGTAAGTTCTGCCCATAACGTTACTCCCATCCTGGAGAAAGATATTGTCCTTAGGCTCGAAGTCAAGATAAACTTAGTGAGAGGTCTATTCCATAGATGTCTTGAACCTTTACAAACTTATTCTCATCTATTCACTTCGTTAGATTAATCTCTACAAACTTCTCACCAGCATTCAAATTTTTCAAAAATAACGTAGCAAGTTTAGACCCATTAAGCTTTAACAATATTGAGTTGGAGGTTTTTTTTTTTTTAATAGGATTGAAAGAAAAGGAATGGGTTGTTGGATATTAATTTAGGTGGAGTTAATGAATAAGACAAGCAAGTGAAGTCGTTTGTGATTGCAATGGTTTTTGTCGAGATAGGTTTAGGAGGGTACGATGCATAGGATAAGAAAGAGAGATTAGTAGAGGTCACCATGGTTTGGTTTTGTTCATCTACCATAGAGTAACTAACCTTTTTATCTGCAATCAGTTTATCTATTCCTTCATGCATTTGATCGAACACTTTTGTTTTGGTTTCAGCCATAATTTCGTCAACATGCTGCAACTACAATCTAGCATCTATTCTGTCTTTGTTCGAATGTGCCCAAGTTCCTTGCATATTTCTGCTCGCCAATTTGCTGACCATTGTTTTGCCATTGCCGAGGATCATAGGCTCTTGATTCCAAATTGTTACATTCATGGGTTTGGAATTGATAGTTCAGCTCATCAATGGGGGACTGAAACCTTAGTACTTGTTAGACAGAGACCCAGATTTCTTTAGGGTTTTTGGTAGAAAATCTACTTAGTTTTTATTATTTGATACACCCTTTTAAATAAGGACCAGTCTTTATTGCATAAATAGGAAACCTATTCTAGAAAGAAGATAAATAAACTGAAATAGAAGTGCACCAAAACCGAAGGAAAGAAATAAAAAAAAGGCCACCTAAGCCTTAATTAGTGAATCAAAATTAATACCCCAAACCTGATGATTTCTGTTCTAGCAAATAGAATCAACGATTGTGTGTGCCTACCATATGAATGTAAGCCTCGTGGAGTATATAAACGGAGGTGTGAATACTGATATTTTCATGGATTTGTATGATTCTGAAGGAAAATTAGGGTAATTGAGATATGACTGCAGGGCTAGGGTATGGCAGATCTACCTACCGAAGTGTAGATGAATTAGTTTGGGGTATGTACTCATCATCACATGATCTTTATGACAGTGATATCAGTTTTTAAGGAGGTTAAAAATATGGTTAAGAGTGGTTTTTTTATAGGGCTCATTGGTTTCCACCTATTTAACTAAATGCAATTAGGTAATTGAACTTGGTTCATTCGGCTTAATTCTTATAGGTTGTGTGATCAGTATTTTTGGGGCTTTTAGGATGTGACATAGGATCCTTGGACCTTTTGTTTATGAATATAACAAATTGAAGTCCCTTCACTCGGAAGATGCATTTTGTTGGAATGAACTAATCGCTGCAACGTGGACATTTTACATGCAGCTGAGTCTCTTTATCAGATTTAAGGTTGTTGTAGACAAACTGTTGCTTGATTCAAATCCTCTTATTTCACCCTTTTTTTTTCCAATTTGTGCAATTTGTCTTGTATAAAAAATATTGTGATGACAATGCTCTGGTCCTCCCCCCTTCTCTGTCAAGAGTCATAGAGGCTGTTCCTTTTTCATAATAGAAGTATTTTTGTGATGCAGACTGTATACACAAGCAAACCACCACTAGTGTCTAGTTCATAGGTTAGTGTCTTTTAGTTTGGGCTGTAATTGCTACTCAGCACACTTTCTTTGGTAAGTGACTTCTGAATCCTTGGGCTAAATGATGTTAAGCATTGAATCTACTGCAAATTTACTGATTTCCAGTCTCTTGGCAGAACATTATCAAACATTTTTTGGCTGCTATATAACTAGCCTCATTAAAGCATTCAGTTTCTACTGTCATAAAAAACCTTAACAGAGCATTTGCATTACCTCCATTTTTTACTCCTGAGATGAAAATAAAAGGAATAAATTAGAGATACCTTTTCAGTCTTTTTTCCTCTCACTTCCTCAAGAGGTGCTACCATTCCGTTAATATCAATGAGGTGAAAGGAAACCTGAGAGTGCTCTTCATTGTCATTTTTTGACAACTTTTTTGTACATGTCCCTGATGTGCTTGAGACTGCACCACATCAGTACTTATAGTGACAGCCATTTTTATTTTTGGCTTATCTTGATCAACATTTCTAAGGAATGTTTCTCTCTGAATTGTGGCTAAGGCACCTAGCATACAGTTTTTAGTTTTCCATGTCTGTTTCTGCTGTTGATTTTGGGTTTTTTGATGAGCTTCGGTAATTTTTATCTAGTGAGAAAGGGAGTGTAATAATGTTACACACAGGATGATTCGACCTTTTAGAAGGAGCATATTAAGTTAGGATGTTTGACAATGAATCTTGGGGCTTGGAGACAGGATAGTAAGTAAATCCCTTCAACAGTTGTATCAATTGATATAATTTCTCAGATGTGTTACTAGTTCATAGATGAGAAGAGTTTATATTGTAAGGGCAAGTAAAACGAATTTGCTTTCATCATAGCTTATAAATGATTGATGACTCAAAGTCTTAATATTCATTTAGATAATTTACATATTTTATTGGCGAGTTTTCTCACTATAATCTTGTTAAAACCTTATAATTCATTAGCCTACAGAAGGAAACTACATGCCATCTGATTTGAAACTGTCTAAACCCCTAGATAGATGTCCCCCCCCCCCAACATTCCCCCACAATATCAAATACGGTATCTAGAATGAAAGAGAAAACAAAACTGGGTTATTGACAGGATAGTTTCTTCCCTGTGCCCTATATTGGGTTTAATTATATTGCTGCTTTCAAGTTGGCACCATTTCTGAGGAGCTTATTTTCCTTTTGAGATGCTGCTCTAGCTTATCTTGTTGATATCATGGTATGCCTTTTACCAAAGGAGGGGTTTCTAATATAATTTCATCATAACATTCTGGAAGGTCCCCAAGCTGAGTAATATGTTTATATTTATTTGTTTGTTTATTTTGCAGGTTATCATTAGGAGAAAGCCTTGAGGGTGTTAGGGGTTCCTTTGATCATTAAAACCATGTAAGCTGAGAGCATTGAGTATGAGTTGGGAAACTGATGCTGTATGGAACAATTGTATCTTTACATTATTACGGACAATAAGATAAAATGTTTCGAGAAAAATCAGTGAGATGTTTGGGTTATTGATAAATCACTAGTTCCTCTTTCTTTGATATTTGGTAGTAACAAGGTTTCATTTTCACTCCACGTTTTTGTTTTCTTTTTTAAAAAAGTAGTGCGTTTGAGCGAGGCAGGCACTAGGTTGTTTTCTTTCTTCACCTTTTGTGAGGACCCAATAGCAATTAGATGGCTGTGAGTGATCTCGGCTGATGGCATTGACTTGTATATATCAACGCATGATATAACACAACTGTTTTTATGCAACACACAATTCATGTATTTGATTACCGAAACGGTAGTTGGGGAAATTCTATTTATTTTTGCTTATAAATATACAAAGCATCAACCAAAATCGACACTCAATTTTGCACATCAGATTCTAAATAAATGTTGGGTATATTAAGTGTAGGTAGGGGTTATATCGGTTTGGTTCGGTCAAGTTTTTTTAGAGTTTTTGAGCCATTCGAGCCATTAGTAATTCGGTTTGGTTTAGTTTTGTTTTTTTTAATATATATTAATTTTTTGTTTTGATTTTTTTAGACTTAATTTGATAAATATGAGTTTTGTTTATAGCTTTTGAATATTATTTAATAAAATTTTAAAGTGTTTTCATAAATATTTTTAATAAAAAATAATTTTTTAAGAGCTTTTAAACTATTTTCACTATTTTAATATAATATATTTATTTTATATCATAACAAACTAAAATTAATTATATATTAGATAAAAAATAGAATTCGATTCAATTTTAAATAATTGTGGTTTAAAAACTAAAATCATGTAATCAAAATAGTTAATTTTCATTGATTTGTTATTTTTAAAACAAAGTTTAAGCTAACTATATTTTTTCTTTAGAAATAATTTTTTTTTTTTAGTAAAATTCTATTTCACCTAAAGAAAATCTTTAATGGCTGTAATGATTTGAATTAAGTCAGAATGTTGAACAGAATTAAATTATGTCAGATTAAAAACTCCAAGTATAGTACAACGATGTCAAAGAAGGTTGGCAAGAGTTTCGACTCTCCTAAAAGGGAAATTCAACTTTTGACCCTCTAAAATTTATAAAATTTTAAGTTAGAACATAATAAAATTGCATTTTAACCTCAAAATTATAAAATGTTAATATAGTTCTTTAAAAAATTATAAAGATATAAACTATTAAAATGATAAAATTATATTTTATCTCTCATAAAAATATATAATTTAATTCTGGCCCTAAAAAACTTTTTGACTTTGCCCTTGAGTACATCGAAGAAAATCATAATTTAACCATATATGCTTATACTTTTATTAAAACATTTAACCAAATTGGTGTCATTAATTAAAAAGATACTAACTCAGATAAATAGCAAAAATGTTACAAATAATAATACAAGTTAACAAAAATAAAATGTAAAAATAATTTAATGTTTTTTTAAATATTCTTTTAGAAACAAAACTCACAAAAAGTTAACTAACGAAAAAAAATCACTCGCTTTTGTAACTAGTTCAACGTTTGATTTTCAGTTTAACGGATTGAAACAATTGTTAAAAATAATCCAAGTTTTTTTGTTAAAAAATATTTTTTAAAAATTTATTATTTTTTATTTTAACCTATTTTTAATTCTTAGTTTTCAATTTTTTACCAATTCAAATTAATTCAGGGTATTTCTAATTATATGTCGCTAGTTGAACATCTAATTTTCGATTCAATCAGTTGATTTGTCCAATGTTGATAATATTGCTTTAACAACTACTTCATCATTATAGACTGCATTTGAATCATGGTACTTCTTATGGACTGACTTTGTGATATGAATTATTATAAAGACACTTCTGGACATAATTGTAATTACTCAAGTCTAATTTTATAGGTCCAATTAGTCTCTTCGCTAGCTCAATAAAAGCTCGATCGGATTGCATTTGAATCGAAAGAAAATTCTACGACTTTGGAAACAATTTAATTGCGTTAATTTATTCGATGTGAAATTAAATTAGGCGGTCGTGAGAATTGTTCAACTAGATAATTTGATTAAAAATAATAATTTGAAAATCGTAGTGATTTTTGGGAAAATTAATTTTGATTAAGTAAAATTAAATTAATAAAATTAATTACAATAAATATAATATTTTTGAAAATTAATTTTCAAAGCAAACAATTAGTCCAATAGGTAATTGAACATGAAAATTGGACCTAATATCGAAAATTAGAACTGAGAATAAAAAATCAAGATCGAAACCTAAAACTAGTTGAACTAGGCCCGGTGTGTAAAATAGGGTCGACAGTCCAATCAATGGCTGGATCGGACCAGTCAGGTCGTCACTGGACTAGACTGAATCGACAACATGTAACGCCCCAAAATTTAAATTTTTATTTTTTGCGAATGTGTGATACATCTGTGTATTTGCTTCAGTGATTAAGTGTTCTAGGTGTGTGTAGGAGGTTCCAAGTTCAAGTCATGACTTGGGTAAATTTTGGTATTTTTATGAATAAAGCCCTATCTTTGGTCAATAGGCTTTTATTTAATTGTTGATAATCTTATAATAGAATGAGTCTGTTGGTCTGGTGGTTAGGTGGAGTGTTAATATGCTGGAGGTTTTGTGTTCAAATACTTGTGTGTGCATGAGCATATATTTTTACTCTTCCTCTGTGAACTGAAGGAGTTTTGGTTTGGCCGAAATTCTGTAGTGGTTGTGAGTAGTGGGGATGTAGGGATGTAGGGAGAAAAATAAAGGATTGGGGAGTTATCGAGTTGTCCTATTGTTGTTGGTTGTTGCATTCGGCTCTCCCTTTACTCATTCTCCCAAGTTTTCTGACAAATTTTTCCCTCTTCCTTTTCCCTTTCTCTCTTCCGTTTCTTTTCCCCACTTGCTGCCGATTTTCCATTTGATTTCCTCTTTTCTTATTTTATTCCCTTGTTCAATCCGTTTCTGATGTACTGCGGTTGTCTTTCCTTTTTTTTGTAAATGGCATTTTCGTTAGTTCTGTCGTTGGTTAAGCGATTAATGGAAGGTTCATTTTACTCACGTTTAGGTGCTACACGAAGGTTTTAAACGGGTTTTCCAGTGTGTGGTGACTGCTGGTTATTGTATCCATCTCGGTAAGACTTCGAATCGTCGTTTGACGTAGTTTTCAAGTTATTCGTTTGGGATTTTGGTAAGAATGGCTTCTATAATTGGAATTAATCGAGTTTTGGGTGTTGATATGTTGTTTGGTAAGTTCTGAAAGGCTGGGGGTTCATCTTAGCTTCAATCAAAACCAGGTGTGTATTCAATTGCACAGAAAAAGAGGTTTCAACGAAAGCCGAAAACCTCACTGTCGATGCCACACGCCCGTGTGGTAGGCCATGTGATGGACACGGGCATGTGTTCGACGAGGCTAGGCCATGAGCACATGACATAGCCATGTGATGGCTAGGCAGGCCGTGTGCGACACACGTGCTAGACTGAACTGGGTCGCATGGGCCACACGGGTGTGCGGGTCCACACCGATAAACCACACGGGCATGTGGGATTTTGGGGATCACACGGCCAAGGCAAAGTTGGGTCGTGTGGGCCACATGGGCGTATGGGCCCACAGGGCAGGCCACATGGGCGTGTGAGCCCATTTTTACTAAAATGACTGTTAAGATTGCACGGGTCGGCCAAGTCGACTGTGAACTTTCCGTAGGGTCGGTAAGCACTACTTAGACCCTTAACTGTGCGATATTAGTTGTGTGTAAGCACTACTGAGCATGTTATATACAAGCATGTATACCGAACTGCATGTGTGTTTGACAAACCTATGATAGCATGACATTTCATTGTATGTTGCATTGGGTTGGGTTGATATTATTTGGAGGAAGTGTACTGAAAGGCTCTTAAGCCTAATATACTGGTAGCTCAGTTGCAAATTACTGTTTTGTGCCGCATTCGGTACTACCTGGAGTGTAGGGATAGGTGGGTTGATTTAATCTCCACAGAAAGTGTAGGGTTGGATGGAGATGGTGTGTAGAGGCTGGTTGGGTAGGACTTTGATTCTGAATATTGCATGACTGCCACTGATACTGTGATGGGCTAAAGCCCTACTACATATTTGATATGTACTGAGATGGGCTAAGGCCCACACTGTTATTGATACTGAAAAGGACTTCGGCCCAGGACTGTTTTAACTGTGCACTGTGACTTGCTATTGTTTGTTTTCTGTGGGATTACACACTGAGTTTACTTAAACTCACCCTTTTGTTTAAATGTGCACAAGTAATCCCCAGAGCTAGACAGATTAGTGCGGCGAAGAACTCGACAGTGACCATGGTTTTGGACTGTTATGGATTTAAATATGATTCTCGGTTTTATTTCTATTTTTTTTCATTGGTTTAAATTTTGGGTTATAAATTGGACTTTTAGGACTTTCGTATGGTTCTGAGGTTTTGGTTTTCTTTACTTTATGAATTTTAAACTGCTAGTTGTAGGAAACCTTGGTTTTCAAAAGAAACAAATGTTTTATTAAGAAATACATGATTACTTAAATTGTTTTAAAAGCTTCCGCAATGTACAACATTTTGAAATCACCGACTAAATGAGTAACACGATTTAGAAGCTAACAAGAGATTACGAAAAGTATTTAAGCGGATAATGGTTTTATCGAGATGGCACAATTTTCAAGCACCCTATCATGTGACATCGCTAGATTTGGCCATAACGTCTAGGTCGGGTTTGGGGTGTTACACAACAGCCAAACCAACTGCCACACCAGCTAATGTCTGGCCGGTGGTGCTCCGGCCTTGGCAGCAAGCTGTTCGAACAGTCTGCTAGGAGTTTCGTCCAACCCCATCAGTCTCATTAGGTTAGGCATGCCAACAACCAGCCCAAATAGGCACCTAACAATCAGGGAAAAGAGGTAGGCTGGGCATAGGTCTAGCCGTTCAAACAACCAGCCTCACCCTAGCTAGTACACCAACGGCCTCACAAGGAGGCACCGAGCCGGCTAGGTCCATTCGGGCAAAACAACGACGGTTCAGGGTGTTTTTAGTGTCATGTTAGTGATTCCGCGACCGACGGTGGTTCTTCGGAGGTAAATTAGTGGAAAAATTAGACTCCTAGTGGGACTTTACGGGGTAACTTGATTTCAAATTAACTTTTTCAAAGATAATATTATTTTAATAAATTTAATATTAAATTTAATCTAATATTTATCTAAATATTAATATGAGATTATTAAATTTAGTTTAATATTTTTCTAGATAGTATTTTATTAATTTAATATTAGTATGAGATATTTAATTTAATTTAATATTTATCTAAATAAAATTTTATTAATTTAATATTAAGATGATCAATTCTAATCCTAATTGAACTCTTTGTAAATTCTCCTTTTATAAAGTGAATATGGTTCATCATTCTCATACACTTAAATTCAAGAAAAGTTGTAAAGAGAAAATTCTTTAAAGAAATTATTTCAGAAAATTTTTAGAGATGTTCTTGTTATTTACAACTTGATCTTAGAAGTCTAAAGAAATTACGAAATTGACCCACTGATAATTTTGTGAAAAATTTTCTAACTCGAAGCGAGACCACACTTAATAGAAGTGAGCTTGAGGATAGTGGAGAAGACTACTCGGTCAAAGTTTTCATCCTAGATGAATCATAAAGGTACGATTTTGATTAAGTGTATACTACTTTAGATAACACTACCAAACTCTTGTTTTTGAAAAAAAAAATTAAAACTTTGGTTTTCCCTTAAGCCTACTTTCTACTACGTGTTCGGAACCCGATCTTCCAACAATAAATACCATTCATGATAACCTTCAAAGTGATTCATTCAAATTTCTTTACTTTACATTTTCTTCAAAACATCATTTGTTCTCTAAAAAAACTCCCTTATATGATCTTAGTTGAGTATTTAATTGCTTTACTCTTTCTTATTCTCTGTTTTCCTATCAGAGTCTTTGTTGAATCTTGGGGATACGCAAATCCACGAAATATCCTTAAGGATAGTGATATTTCTAAACCTCTGATTCAAAACAATCTTAAGGATATTTGGATGATGTCTGCATTGCATATACTCATGTTCGTTGCTATCGTTATTGTCGTGATGTTGTTTGTGTCGTGTTTCCATAAACGTACTATGTATCTACTTTATTATCTTCTTATTGTGTATATCGCAATGGTTTCGTTATTCCTATTGTTCGAGATTCCCATGCATCTACAACAAGTATAAAAGGGATAAGATCTAAATAATTTTGAAAGACTAGAATTGATTTAATTTTGGAAAGATAAAATATTCATTGCATGTAAAGTGTGTTAATTTTATGATTAATTATTTGAATGAAGCATGAATTTATGATTTTATTTTGCATGGATTTATTTATTATTATTGAAAAATTGGTGGGCCTTAAATTGGAGTTTGATAAATGAAATTCTTAATATAGTAATAATGTAAATCTATTCTAGACTTGATTAATATTAAATTTATCTTTAATATGGGTTGGATCAAACCTTGTGTTTTTTAT
Source organism: Gossypium hirsutum (assembly GCF_007990345.1). NCBI lineage: Eukaryota > Viridiplantae > Streptophyta > Magnoliopsida > Malvales > Malvaceae > Gossypium > Gossypium hirsutum. The sequence goes on from NC_053436.1 coordinate 37,532,612, forward strand.
ATAAAAAAATTAAGGCTTTAATAATATGATATTCATTTGTAACTATGATAAAACTTTCTTGTTTACCATGTTATCGCATTTGATTGAATATGCAAGTTTAATTTATTTACTTTAAATTGCATTTTTATATATATGTGAACATGTGTATGAAAAAGAAAAAATAATGATTTTGTGCTGCAAATTCATAGGTGGTTGTTAGAAATAAGTGTAATAATGTGAAAGTGCATGTCTAGGAATAGTTCTGGCCAAGAAAGACTTGGTACTTAAGTGTGTCATATACACCATCTCTCTTACACATGTACTTGGAACCTAACACAAAGTTCTATCCAAACCTTCATCTAGAAAGACGTTTGCCTAAATGAGGTGCTTCATATTCCTAATATTTAAACCAATTTGGTTTTCTTTAGATTATTAGGAAAAGCTATAGTTAAAGTTTCCTTCGATTACGACAAGGTCATGATGACTAAAAAGCATATATACTTTTGTGAGAAGAGGATTTTGTAACCATATATTATTTTGTTGTTTAATTTTGAAAATTTTTAATGATAATGCTAGTCTATCTGCTTATCTAATTGAAATATATGTGGCTTGTTAATAATAATATTTTTGATTATATGTTGTCATGTAACAAAAACAAAATTAGGGCATTAAAACACTCACCAAAATGTGCAATTGTTAATTCAATTATACTTGAAAATTATTTGCATAGTATTTGTGTGTGTTAGATTCCTTAAATGATAATAATAAGACATGTTATGTTTTGAACATTATTTTTTTAACTTAAAATGTAAGAAAATGTGGAGGTGTCTAAAAATTATATCTTTTGATATTAAGAAAAGGAAAATGAATTCCAATTCCATGTTTATTAACTATGTTGAAGTTAATGTTGCACATATATTTCTTGCTATAAATAGTGATGTGTTTAATCATAATACTATACTTGAGATAAAAATACTGACCTTTTGAGCATATTTTCCTTTAAAAATTGATGATGTTTCTCATGCACCTGTTATACAAAATGATTGTAGATATGAGGACTTGAGAAGACTTAAAAGGCTTGGAACTGAAAGGTCTATTAGAAATATTTTTTACACTTATTTTGTGAAAATTGGTTCATCAACTTATTCTGAAGCAATTTCTTCTTCTAACTCTTTTTGAAAAGAGGTTGTTAAAGTAAAACTTAATTTAATTTTACAAAACAAACTTGGAAATTAGTTGATTTACTTTATGGAGCAAGACCCATTAGTTGCAAATGGATTTCTAAAATAAACTTAAACTAGGTAGTCTGATTACAAAGTTGGATTGGTTGAACAAGGTTTTACATAACCTTTTTATACATCAAATAGATGTTAAAACAATTATTTCCTGGAGATTTAGAAGAAGAAATTTATATGAATCAACTTGAAGGTTGTATCATTTTAGGTTAAGAATTTAAAGTGTGTAAACTATTGGTAAAAGTCTAGTTTGGAAACGATTTTCTTGCACAAAGGAAAATTAAAATTTTGAAAATTGACCCAGTTTGTGATATTTAGAGCAATAAAGCTTAGACCAAAATCATGCTTATTCTTGATTTTTTCTGCTTTCAACCAAACAATCTTTTCTACTATTCTCGTACCACAGATTGCTTCGAGTGTGGGCTCAAACCTATTGCATCAAAACATAGAACTAGAAAAAGTTTTCCTTTTGGAGTGAAAACGAAAATTCTCTCTTCTATAATAGAAACCGGTAAAATTGTTATTCTGAAAAATATATTTATAAGTTGAGAATAAATTCTCTTTATTTTTGGGCAGAATAACAATCTCTCAAAATTTGTTTTAATAGCTCTACCGGTGTAATCTATTTATAGGAAGAGAAGGTAGAACTCTTGAAAAGTTGTAAAAGTTTATTTCCACTGGAAAAATGATATCCTAGTTTAACTAGGATAGAGGGGGTGGCAACCCTAGTTAATGATACTAGGGTTTTGTCATCCCACCTCCTTACAGAGGGGTTTCGGGCCTTTTTCACATCGGGCCCAATTACGAGTACTTCCTAGGCCTTTTTTACCCACTACTCTGAGTATGATCCAAACAGATTCAATTTTTTTATTTCCTAAGATAAACTTTAATATCTACATATTAAATAATTTTCTCACCCCAATTTTACCCTAGTAAAATTTTGATAATTTTACACATTGTAAATTTTTGACGATTTTAACCCTGATAAAATTATGAGAAAATTCATTCAATATGTCACAACTCAGCATGTTCATTGCGACCGAATGATTTATTTTCATTTTTGGGATTCAAAATAGTTCAAAAACATAAACTCATTCTTCTATCTTTTTTAAGTAATCCTATATAGGATTGTAAGTTTCCATTTCCATTTTCATTTCCATTTCCATTTCCATTTTTTGAGACCTACATTCATTTACAAATGATTCTATTTGTCCATTTCAGAGAAAACTATAATAATTTCTGAATGCTTCCTATTTCTTTTTTCCTATTCATTCTGTTCATTTCTATTCACATATGCAATTCATTTATGGTTTCAACGAGCTAGCGGATGGACCAATTGAACATATATAGTTGAGGCTCAAATGATTTATAATTAATTTCTTACTTTATAATTGGACATTACGAAAGCAACTACTAAGTGCTCGTACAATGACCTTTCCATAAGTTTGTTGCCCTCATAGATATCATTCATCTCTTTGGGATAATATCCACTCTCTCAATATGATCCTATTCTATCTCATGGTAGCCGTTACATCTTTCTTCATGAAAAGTCAATCACTGTCAAATAGTGATCAAGTCATCCATCACAAAGGCGGACAACCCGTAGCCACGTTTACTTTTCATCAACTATGTAATGCCAATGAGAGGATATCATTTACCCATGTTTTGGTTATGAATTTCACTATTGTGAATGACAATACATACTACAGAAGTCGTACGCCCAATGCACCAGCTTTTGACTCCTTATCTATTTGAACTCAGGTTTTTACTCATATCAAAGTGTACGAGTCACATGTACATAGTTTTCCATCCACTCAGGATTTAGGTACGCCACACTATGAACTTCACAAATGAATAAATCCATAAAAGGATTCAGGATCTAGTCTGCTTGGGTCCTGTCCAATGTACGATCAATCTAGTCAGTCACATCTATGTCTCTATTTCTAAGAGTTATTTGCTCCAATTCCCAAGACAAGGCATCTCCCCAGTTGGAATTTGATAGACGACATATTAGTCTTTCAATCGGTTTGCTCATTTCTGATTAGACTAAGGACATGTTTAGGTTCATCTACGAATACAAGTTGTCTTTTCATATTACGATCTGACCATGTAATACCACTTAGTATTAGTTAAACATTAGACAACCAATGAGCAACATTTGCTTAGATGTTTCTTTGTGTGCAAAAACCATGTGAGGACAAGAATACAAAGTATATATGTATTTCATGAATAATTTTATTAATTAATCTATTCAAAAATTATAAGTGTACTCAGACGAAATTACTGCACTCAGGGCACCAGATCCAACAGTTCCACTAGCCCTAGTGAAGTAGATGAGTCATGTTTCGTATTCCTTTGCCCCTCCACATGTTTCCCAAAGAACTCTCTAGCTAGTAGAGTCTTGGTAAAACAAACCCCAGGGTATGTCCTTAGATGCGTTCTTTGACTATATACACTATCTTATCAAACATTACAATCTCCTTTAATGTGTTTTGTCCTTATGTGGTTTCTTTTGGGTTTAGTTATATTTGCACTGTTATAGTGTCATAACTTTTTTGTACCCTATATTTGGCCTTCCATAGTGAATCTTACAGTGTAACCATGCTTGACACTTATTCACACTATGGACCCACTATTTAGTATAAAAGCACAGTCTAATGTCGATTTCCTCGAATCTTGACACGTTTGAAAGTCAGAATCAGTATATCCGATGGGAGTAAGGTCTCCTCTAGAATACACAAGCATATAATCCCTCGTTCTCTGTAAATACTGGAGTATATGCTTAACTACTTGCCAGTGCCTTGCTCTTGGATTTGCCTGATATCGACTTACCAATCCCACTGTAAAATAGATATATAGGCATGTGCCAACTACTAAAGCATAAGGAAGCTTTCTCATGTTTTCTCTTTCTTTCGATGTCTTAGGAAAGTCCACTAAAGATATATGAAATCCCGATACGAAAGATTTATTTCCCTTCTTTGAATCGGTCATCACATAATGCTTCAATATCTTGTTTATGTATGAAACCTGAGATAGTGACATCACATTGTTCTTTCAATCCCTTAGGATTCAAATACCTAGAAAAAAATTAGCTTCGCTTAAGTCTTTCATGTAACACCCCTTACTCGAGTTCAAAATCGATACTAGGTATGAGGCATTATCATTCACAAATCACATACATATGTACTAAGTCAGATCATACGAGCCCATCAAAATTTAAAATTTTTCCTAACTTTGCTAAAAACTCCTAAACATAGGCCTACGAGACCCCAAACATCTCTTGGAAATCGCTCGGGACCAACCCGAGTCCTTAAACTGACTTAATAAAAATAACTCTTAAAACAGGGCACACGCTCGTGTGTTCATTATAACATGGCCATGCTGATGGCCAATGTGACACACACGGCCTAAGCCTCTAGGGACACGCCCATGTCCCACGCCCGTGTCCTAGCCCGTGTCTAAAAATCTTGACATTAAGTTTCTGACGTTAGCATTCCTTAAGGGTCACACGGCCAAGGCACACGCCGGTGTGCTTGGCCGTTTCCTTCACACGGTTGAGATACACGGTCGTGTCTCTGCCCGTATGTTTACTACCATGCATACTGACTTGAAATTTTTATGTACAGGGGACACACGGACGGACAACACGCCATGGGGCTGACACACGGCCTAGACACACGCCCGTGTGTCTACCCGTGTGGACAATATAGGGCTATCTACCAAGCCCTTTGCCACCTGAAACACAACATAACAACAACCATAGCTAAGGTCTACATACGATTCATATATTTCAACCATACTAACAATTTTTCATTCATGAAAGACTACTTTACATTCATATAATATCTTTCAATATAAGCCATTTTTCATGGCCTTGTACAAAATGAGTCAAATGTTAAAGCAAGCCAACACATTTGGCCCCAAAATAATGTGACACTAAAACAGAATCAAATAGTCCTATACATGCCATAATCAAAATAAATAGATCTAAATATACCAAGTGATTCGATTGATAGTGTGATTGATGCCTTCGGCAATTGTTGATCCACGAGCTAAATAGGCAGCACTATAAGAAAATGGAAAGAAATAGGGTAAGCATAAGGCTTAGTAAGTTGAATGAAAATAAATATAATGACAACTTTACCAATCATCATCATGCTCATAATACAAAAATAGGTATAAGCATAACTTATTCATCACTATCCGATACCATTCACATAGCATATACTAAGCTCACATCTCATACATTTCAAATAGGTACCTGTACCACTCAAAACATGGTTATACTTTTCTTGTCTTACATTGAACTGTAAATCTCATTGTTGAACCATTTGGAAATGTTATCGGATATTCATTAAGCCTCAAACAAAGGGTGCAATGTCGATGCCATGTCCCAGACATGGTCTTACACTGGCTTATCCATCAAGTCGATGTCATGTCTTAGACATGGTCTTACACTGACTATCGAAATCAAGGCCGACGCCATATCCCAAACATGGTCTTACACTAGCTCTCACATATCCATGCCGATGCCATGTCCTAGACATGGTCTTACACTGACACATCTAGTAGCCAATGCATGTCTTAGATATGTCTTACACTGGCTTACATCTCGAGGCCGATGCATGTCCTAGACATGTCTTTACACTAACTCTCGTCTCAATGCCGATGCCATGTCCCAGACATGGTCTTACACTAGCTCTCGTAATGTGGCCGATGCATGTCCCAGACATGTCTTACACTAGCGCACAAATGACCCAAATGCCATGGCATGAATATCCGATTTGTTCTTAAGGTTCACCCGGGAGTTCTATTATCTCAATTATCATCATGTATTTTCATTACCACAATCAAGCAATTTATGCTATAAAAATTCATGCACAATTGATAACAATATAGTTGTATCATTTACACACAACTTACCTCAGTATACAAAATGTAGACTACTCGTTCGGCTTAGTCTACTTGCTTTGCTTTTCCCTAGTCTAGGCCCAGATTTTGCAATTCTTGATCTATAATGATAAAAATTCACGAATTTAATCATTTTAATGATCTAGGTACTCAACAATTTATAATTGGGAAAAATGATCATTTTGCCCCTATATTTTACAAAATGACCATTTTACCCCTAGTTTCAAAAATCAATTTTTATCGAATTTCTTCATATTTTAAGCCTAGCCAAACCCTTTATACTCTTATAGCAACCAAAAATTCCCATTATTTCTCAATTTACCATCTAATTTTTTAACTTATGCAAAATGGTCCCTAATTAGGGCTTTCATGAAAATTACTTTACAAAAGTTGTTTATTTCTCAACCATAACTCATATTCTTCCATAAAATTTCAGAAATAAACATATCTACTATCATGGCAAAACCCTAGACTTTCAACCATTTTAGTCCCTTCATTTGAAAGCTCATGCTACAAGGGTTCTAAAAGTGCAAAAATCATCAAGAAAAATCATCAAGATCACTTACTTGTAGAGAGACTAAATGGCTGAAATCTCAAGCTTCAAAAACCCCTCTAATGACTGATATTTTCGGTCAAGAAGAAAGGATGGAGGAAAAAGATGATGGCTAGGCTTTTAGGGTATTATTTATTACACATTATGTCATTAAATACCTAATACTTTGACCATTAGGTTTTCTTTGTCACATGGCCGGCCAAGCTAGTCTAAGGGTCTATTTTCCCTTTAAATACCCCCAATTTAATTTTCATGGCAATTTAACACCCTTAGCTATCAAATTAAGACTTTTGAACTTTATGCGATTTAGTCCTTTTTCGTAATTAAGCTCACAAATGCTAAAATTACTTCACCAAAATTTTCATGCACTAATAAATTACTTTCTCTAACCTCGGGTTAGTGGTCTCAAAGCCACTATTCTGACTAGGCCCAAAATCGGGCTGTTACACTTCATGCTAAACTGTTGGGTTAACCACAATTTAACTTATGATAATGTCCCTACATCATTTCCAATTAGTAGAATGTCATCTACATATAAAATGAGAAAAACCACCTTTCGATCCCCTAAATGTTTGTAAACACAAAGTTCATCTGCGTTTTGCTCAAATCTAAAAGTCTTGGTCGCTTGATCAAATCTTTGATTCCATGAGCGGGATTCTTGTTTAATATATGGATCTAAGCAGTTTGCAAACTTTATGCTCATTTCCTTTAACTATATACCTGGTGGGTTGCATTATGTAGATGTTCTATTCAAGATAGTCATTCAAAAATGTTGTTTGACATCCATTTTCCAAATCTCGTAATCGAGAGTCACCGCAATGGATAGTAATATGCGGATTGACTTAAGCATGGCAACCGAAGAGAAGGTTTCTTCGTAATTAATACCTTTATTCTGAGGAAAACCTTTACCTGCAAGTATGGCCTTATAAGTTTCCACTTTTCCATCTGTATTTCTTTTCCATTTGTAGATTCACTTACACTCTATGAGTTTTATCCCTTCCAATAAGCTTACAAGTTCTCAAACCGAGTTGAAATACATAAAGTTCATCTCAGCTTTCATAATAATTTCCCAGAACTTGGAATTAGCAGTCAACATCACTTCATCATATGTGAGTGGGTCATTATCTTCATGTTTGGTAGACTTAGTGTTAAAAACACTTTGCCAGATTGGAAGAATACAGGCCTACGAGAGATTCTCCCACTACGATGAAGCTCCCTATGTTGTTGATCATTTGCAGGCCTACTATTAGGGGTTGGTTTTGGAATCGTTATTGTAGGGTTTTGAATATTTCCCAAAATCTCCTCGAGTACCACTTTACTTCGAGGTTTGAAGTCATTCATGTGACTTTCTTCAAGCAAAGTACCATGAGTTGAGACTATAATGGTTTGCTCTTTCGAGTTATAAAACAAACCACCATTTGTTCCCTTTGGATATCCTAAAAAAATGCACAATTCTATCTGTGAGTCCAACTTCCTCGCATCTTTATCCAATACGTGGGTCGGGAATCCCTAAACCTTAAAATGATTAAGATTCGACTTCATGTCATTCCACAATTTGTATGGGTTTTTGGTGCTACGTTAGTTGGCACATCATTCAGAATATAACAAGTCATTTGTACAGTGTATCCCGAAAAATAGATTGGTAGCTTCGAATAATTTAGCATCGTACATAACATTTCTAACAAAATTTGGTTTTAAGGGCTTGTTTTAATCGGTTCCATAATATTTCACATACCATCTTATGTTACTTAAAAGTTAATATACAGGATACACCATTTACTATTTTCATTTCATATCAAATGTCATTTAGAAAGATATACATTTTATTGTCCCTATTAACCGAACATGGCCTCAAGATGGATACACAAATGATCCAACCATCACACCAATATATTTGACACCGAGTGCCTTATTGGTATGTCTGAAGTATAATTTGTGCTCCGCCCCTCATTAGTATTAACTGAAGTATATAAATGTACCTAACACCTCATTAGAACATCCAAAGTATAAAATGCGTTCCCCTAGCCTCATCGATATAAACCAAAGTATAGTCTCATTTACTAATCCTATGACATGCTAACTATACCCAACTCTACTTGAGATAGTTAATAGGGTAACCAATATTTTTAAGCATTTATACATGATTCACAATTCATAGTTTCATAGATACCCAATAATACCAAGATCAATTTGATATATACCATTTCATAGTATCATATACATACCAAATCATAAGTAGGATTCCTACCTTAATCAAGCTAATTTGTAACAAGCTATATAAGTACGCGTGTATGTATGTATGTATTGAATTCAAATTCTAAAGCACAAACAGTAATAACTATTCGTCTACGGCTCCAAATTCATACCATTTCCATCTCTCAAACTTAAGCTTAACATATACCAAGCATATGTCATAAATTCAAATTTAATTCATATTATCTTTTTATTTTATATTCGAAGTAACTGGCCTGCCACAAGTCATGTTATAACTTTATAATTCCACTATTCTAACCATACATACATCTCGTTTATGGCATCTCTACTTATCAAATTATAAGGAAACTTATTACTCCACAATTCCATGCACATACATTAATACATCCAAACATGAAATATTAGCAACCATTACTGAATGGTCAAGTTATTCCACACGGATTATTAGACAAAATTATACAAGTACATACAAGCATTACCAAATGACCGAATCTCAATTGTATTTATAACTAATTCATGCACCAGTCATTTGACTATTAATAGTCATTTACTAAGTACCAATTCCGAATCGAAATATGTCAAATTCATATGCTATGCATCATGCTAAAATGTCATTTTCAAACCCAAATTGTTTTTCATCTATTCGGCTAGAAAATTAATTATAAAAAAAATATTTTATACCAATTTCATAACCAAATAGTTATATTAGCTAAACACATTAAACTTAACTTAATAATTAACAAATCAAATATAATTCATGAACGTTCTTGTCTCCATAAATGCACCAATAAATCCAATTATACAAGCAATGATTTTTTCATTACTTAGCTTATCCAATTAAGCCACAACCGAAAACACATTCATCAACCGATTCATTACTTAACCAAAACATGAAACCAAGACACCATACACACATACCATGGAACATACTTCCCAAAATAAGCTTATACCATGCCTGAATATACACAAACATTAACCTCATTAACAAGCCATTTTCGCATGGCTACATATATATACAAATCAAAAGGAACATAAATGCACCAATAAATCCAATTATACAAGCCATGATTTTTTCATTACTTAGCTTATCCAATTAAGCCACAACTGAAAACACATTCATCAATCGTTTCATTACTTAACCAAAGCATGAAACCAAGACACCATACACACATACCATGAAACATACTTCCCAAAATAAGCTTATACCATGCCTGAATATACACAAACATTAACCTCATTAACAAGCCATTTTCGCATGGCTACATATATATACAAATCAAAAGGAACCATATTGAAACTAGCCTATACATTTCAATTTAACAACATTTATTTACTTATGAACTTACCTCGTACGGACACAAACGGACCGGAACGACTATTCGATAATTTCCGACTTTCCCCAATCCAAATCTGATTTTCTCATTTCTTGATCTAATTCCATACAAATTTGACTTCTTTAATCATATATCCAATCAAATTCATCCAAAAACACATAAAAGGGTAATTTGCACTTTAGCCCCTAATATTTTACATTTTTTACAATTTAATCCTTATTTCACAAAACACAAAATATTCAAAATTTCACTATGCCCATGTTTGACCGAATTCACCTTGGGTCCCTAGCAGCCCATTAATTCATTATTTCATATTTTGACCCTCAATTTACAAATTTTACAATTTAGTCCTTAATACATAATTTTATCAAAAATCACTTAATTAAACATAATCATCTATCAACAAGGATTTATTTTTCATCATCAAACAACAAATTCATCACATTATCAACAATGGAAAATCTCAAATTCTTTATTAAATCCGAAAATTAAGGCATGGGTTTACTAACATTTGAAGCAACGATCTAAAAAACGTAAAAATTATAAAAAACCGAACAAAGAACATACCCGAATTAAGCTTCCTAGGTGCCGAAACTTAAACAAAAACCATGGCTTCTTTTCTTCTCAACATTCAGCCATTAAAGAAGAAAAATGCATGTGATTTTTTTTAATGTTTTGTTTTATTATATTACAAATTATTAATACATTTACAAAACTAACCTTTATAAATTAATTGGAAAGCCATATAATGGTTGTCCACAACCATCCATACTAGCATTTAATGGCCTAATTTCATTTTAAGGCCTCCACATTAAAAGAACATAGAAATATAGCATTTTAACAAATAGCAAGCCATTTTTACAATTTACGTGATTAAGTTCTTTTATCAAATTAGACAACCAATCGATAAAATTAAATCACGAAATTTTCATACATATCAAATAAAATGTTGTAATTATCAAAAATAATATTAAAATAATTTTTTGACTCGGATTTGTGGTACCAAAACTACTGTTTCTACTAGGGTCTAAACCGGGCTGTTACATCCTAAGTTCAAGCCTTCGCTTGGGCAAATTTTGGTATTTTGAATGAATTAGGCCTTACTCTTGTTTAGTAGGCTTTTATTTGATTGTTGGTAAAAATATATTAGAACGGGCCTACTGCTCTGGTGGTTAAGCGAAGTGTCCTGTGTTCGAGTCCCTGCACAAGTAGGGGAATTAATTTTTGTTTGAGGCGTGTGGCGTGGTGGAGTTCAAATTAAACGAGACTACTGATTAGTTTTGTTTTAGTGGGTTAATAGGGAGTGCTTTTAGGAGATAATTGGGGAGAAGTTATCAAAATAAGATTTTCTTCTTATCAGTTTTCTATTTTCTTTTTTCCCAACAAATTTTCTGACGTTAGACTTTTGTTTCTCTGCTGTTTCTTCTCCCTTCTTGCTCACTTTGGTTTTTGTTCCCCTTTGGTCGAATCTCGTTTCTTCTCTTTCCCCTCTCTTTTCGTTTTCTTGATCGGTTTATAGCCGAAATTCTCTTATATTTTCCCTACTCTTTTCATTTCTGTACTTTTTACAAGTTATCACTTTGGGTGTAACTTTCGACTTCATCTGTTTCGACAAGTGGAATTTTTCCCCTTAGTTATCGTATTTTGATTAGGCAATTAACAAAGGTTTTGTTTTTCTCTCGTCTAGGTGTTGTTCAAAGATTTTAAGCGGATATTCTAGTGTGTGAAGATGACTGGTTATCGGATTCATCGCAGTAAGTTTTCAAATCGTCATTGGTTTAGTTTCTAAAGTTTTATGTTGGGGATATTTGGTTTGATTGACGAATCAAGTGATTAGTTAAGGAATATATTGGTCAAATATAGGCTTTTGAAGGCTCGGGTTACTTTGCACAGTGAATTGATACTAGGTGTGTACCAGAAATGTAGAAAATAGGATTCGATGAAAAGCTGAAATTGCTTGCTGTCTAGAAATAAGAGAAATAAGAGAAAATGATGTGAAAAAAAATTGTAGAGAAAGGAAATAAGGGTGTTATAAACTTGGAAATCAACATTTTGCACTAAAATAGTCTTGAACAGCAACAGTAGTCTAAATTTGAAAAATCATAAAAAATATTGGAAATTGAGTTAGAGGTTGAATAAAATATGAAATTAAAGTTTATTGAGTCTAGTTTTTCATGGAAGAAACAGAGTGAGCAATGAAATTGTAAATTATAAGATATAATAAATTTTGTGAGACAAGGTCAGAATGATTTTGGGTTCCCCTATTCTGAATTTGGAAAATCATCAAAAATTGTAAAAAATAAATAGGTCCTTAAATTTATATTTTTGAATCCTTAATGAGGCTATTTTTAAGAGAAATAAATGGAAACATCACCCAAATTCTGTGCTAAGAGATAAATAATTTTTAGTAAGGAAAGGTTGAAGCAGTCAAATAGTAGAATAGGGATAAATTTGAAGATTTTACTGTACTTATTCGATAAACTATAAATTTTGAAAATTTTATGATAGAAATGTATTTGAGTCTAGTTTTAAAAAATCAAGCAGATCTTAATTTGGAATTCTGGAGCTCAAGATATAAATAATTTAGTGACAATGACTCAAGTAGACAACTTTAAATGAACATATAAGTAAATAGTGAAAACATATATGAATATTTAGCTAGCATGGGTTACATTAAAAATGGATCACACGACCAAGGCCAATTTGGGCCGAGTGAGTCACACGGGTGTGTAGGCCCACACAGGCAGATCACATAGGCATGTGAGTTGATTTTTACCGGAATGTTTCTAAGGTTGCACGGGTCGCCCAAGTCGACTATAAATCTACTGTAAGGTCGGTAAGCGCTACTTAGACCCCCTAAATTTGTGAAATTCACTGAACGATATCTGTACTGAGCATGTTAATATCTGAACTGAATATATGTACTGAAATTGCATAATAGCATATCATCCATTGTATGTTGCATTGCATTGCATAGTAGCCTAATTTACTAGCAGCTCAGCTACAAACTACTGTTTTGTACTGCATTCGGTACTACTTAGAGTGTAGGGATGAGTGGGTTGATTATATCCCCACATGGAGTGTAGGGTTAGACGGAGATGGTATGTAGAGGCTGGTTGGGTAGGATTTTGCTACTGCATAGTTTTTATTGCTACTGATCCTATGATGGGCTAAGGCCCTACTGCATTTTTGACACCGTACTGAGATAGGCTAAGGCCCAGACTATCACTGATACTAAAAAGGGCTTAGGCCCAAGACTGTTCAACTATGCACTGTGAATACTGATTATTTATTTGTTTCTACGAGATTACACACTGAGTTTACGTAAACTCACCCTTTTTGTTTAATGTGCACAAGTAATCCCAAGACTTAGACAGATCAGTATAACGGAGGACTCGTCGGTGACCACAGTAATTTTTAGACTTTAGGGTTTTCAATTTACAATTTATAATTTGATTATTATTGATTATTTGGGTTGTAATTTAAGGACACTCTGGGAATTTGGTTTTAAATTTGGGTTTCTATTTATTAATTTTACTTTATGGATTTATACTTGCTGGTCGTAGGAAATTCGATTTTCAAAAAGTTAAAGTATTTTCTAAACGCATGATCACTTAGACTGTTTTATTAAAGCTTCCGCAATGAGGGATGTTTCAAAACAAATGCTTTAAAGAATAAAGACAACTTCCCAAGTTCTAACAAAGGTTTACTAAAGATAATAACATGGAATGTTTTCATCATAACAACGAGATTTCAAAAACACTATCGTGTGACATTGCCAGATACGGCCATAACATCTAGGCCGGGTTTGGGGTGTTACATTTAGTGGTATTAGAGTCAGTTTGCAAAACTTAGCTGTAGATTATGGGTTTTATAAAAAATTTGATTGATTTCCAAATGATTTGAAATGTTTTTACTATGTAAGTAGTACACCGAGTCTCCGACACCGATCCTGTAAGTATTCTAAACTGTGATTTGTTTTAAACTAAAACTATTATAGATAGTATATTCTAAAACTAATATAGGTAGTAAACTATGCTAAAAACACTCTAGTTAGTGTATACTGAAAATTGTAGAGAAGCTAAAAACTATAGTGAGACTGCGATTTACGAAAATGAACTTTGAATAACCCATAAAACATTTGTTGATAAATAGTGGAACTGTAACTGATTCATAAAACTGTTAATACAGATAAACATGATTAGAAAATAAGCACACGAGGTATCTGCGAACGGGGTACTAGAGGCCGAGGTAGAGGTCGCAAAGGAGCACGAGTTGAGTCCTCTTCACTGGATAACATACCGAATTTGGATACGAGTGAGACGCCAGTGTCGCTTGCTACTGAGACTAAGTCTCAAGATCGCATGGCTGGGGACGACACATTGTCCCAGGCTATGCTAAGGATTTTGGAGAGGGTCGCTAAGCCCAATACTGGATCTAGGGGTCGAGGGTCGGTTACAGAACGACTCCAGTCCAATAGAGCTGAGCTCTTCAAGGGTGTCTCTAGAGTTGGCCCTAATATGGTCGAGTATTGGACTGAGGCCATGAAGAAGATCATGGATGACTTAGACTGCACCGTAGAGCAGAAATTAAAGGGTGCAGTCTCACTGTTGAGGGATGAGGCTTATCAATGGTGGCTCACTGTTAAGGAGGGCACTCAGTCCGAACGACTGAGCTAAGTTGACTCAGAGAGATCGATCACTGGCCGAGTATGAGCCGAGCGACTGAGCCATTATGCACGAGGTATAGTGGCCTCTGAGTATGAGCAATGTATTTATTTTGAGAATGACCTCAGAGATAATTTGAGAGTCCTGATAGCTCATCAGAGGGAGTGTGATTTTTCTACACTAGTGGAGAAGGTGAAGATCACCGAGGGGGTTAAGCGCGCTAAGCACCAGAACCGTGACCGCGAGTGGGGTAAGAATAAGAGGAATTTAGAGCTCTCCAGTTCTGCACAGAAGCCTAAGAAAAAGGCCAGAGCTGATGGGTCGATTAGAGCTAGGCCCTTTGTTACTGTTACTGGACTGCAACCATGTACTGATTGTGATAGATGCCATTAAGGCGAGTGTTGGAGAAGGACTGGGGTGTGCTTACAGTGTGGGTCGTTGGAGCACCGTATTAGGGAGTGTCTACTAAGAGCCGATTAGAAGCAAGCTCCAAATACTAGTACGACACAGCCACTGAGGGTAGTGCAGCAGCCACTGAGGAGCCGTGGACATGCCAGAGGTGGTAATGGTATGGGTCGTAGGCAGAGAGCACTGGGTAGAGGTGCTGGATAGGCTGAGGCGAGATAGTCGGCCCTAGTTTATGCTACTCGTCGCCGAGAGGATGGAGATGCTCCGGACGTCATCACATGTACATTCTTTATTCTTGATGTACCATATATTGCCTTGATAGACATAGGGTCTACTCAATCATACATAGCTAGCAACATATCTGGAAACGTAGGGATTTCAGTTGAGAGCACTACGAGTGAGGTTACGGTACTGAGTCTGTTAAGGCAATCTGTTAGAGTTAGCAAACTGTATAGGGACGTTCCTTTAGAGGTAAAAGGGGCAATCTTCCTAGCTGATTTGATCGAGCTTTCATTTGGGGAGTTCGACCTGATTCTGGGGATGGACTAGTTGGTCAAGCATCGTGTTAGCTTGGACTGGTTGACTAAAAGGGTCATACTAAGGAATGAGGAGGATAAGGAGGTAGTCATGATTGAAGAACGTCAGAATTACTTATCTAATATGATCTCTGCACTGGTGGCAGAGAAGATGGTTCGTAAGGGATGTGAGGCATTCTTGGCCTACATAAGTATTTCAGATTCTGGGGATTCTACAGTTAAAGATATCAGAATGGTAAAGGATTTTTTGGATGTCTTTCTGGAGGAGCTACCGGGGTTACCTCTGAATTGCGAGTTGGAATTTGGGATTGATCTACTTCTAGGTACAACTCTGGTATCCATCGCTCCCTATCGAATGGCACCGAAAGAGCTTGTGGAGTTTAAGGCTCAGATTCAGAAGCTGTGCTATTGATTTTCGAGGTAGTTGGGAGGATTATCTGCCGCTAGCGGAGTTCACCTATAATAATAGTTTTCAGTCTAGCATCCATATATTACCGTACGAGGCACTGTATGGTCGTAAGTGTCACACTCCTTTATGTAGGAATGACTTGGACGAGTGGCGTGTTTTGAGTCCTGAGTTAATATCAGAGATTAAGGATAAGGTTAGACTAATTTGGGATCGTCTAAAAGTGGCATCTGATAGATAAAAACCCTATGCAGATCTAAAGCGTCGAGAGATTGAGTATTGCGTGGGGGACTTCGTATTTCTCAAGGTCTCACCATGAAAGAAGGTATTGAGGTTTGATCGTAAGAGCAAGTTGAGCCCTAAGTTTATTGGACCTTATCCTATTCTAAAGCGAGTGGGACTAGTTGTTTATCAATTGAAGCTACCTCCGAAGTTGGATCGGATTCATAACGTGTTCCATGTCTCTATGTTGAGGCGTCATCGCTCTGATCCTACTCATATTGTTCCTATTGAAGAGATTAAGGTGAGGCCAGACATGACCTTTGAGGAGGAATCGGTTTAGATTCTTGATCATGACATTAAGGTTCTGCGAAGGAAGTCTATCCCTCTAATAAAGGTTTTGTGTTGTAATTATAGCACCGAGGAGGCCACGTGGGAGCCTAAGGATGCGATACGTAGCAGTATCCTCACCTATTCTCATCAGGTAAATTTTGAGGATGAAATTTTCTTTTAGGGGGTAGAATTGAAACACCCCAAAATTTCTAATTTTGTCCTTGTGAAAATATGACACAAATATCTGTCAGCTTTAGTGGTTATGTGTTTAGGAAGTCCCAAGTTCAAGCCTTCGCTTAGGAAAATTTTGGTATTTTGAATGAATTAGGCCTTACTCTTGTTTAGTAGGCTTTTATTTGATTGTTGGTAAAACTATATCAGAATGAGTCTGCTGGTCTGGTGGTTAAGCGGAGTGTTAGTGCGTAGGAGGTCCTGTGTTCGAGTCCCTGCACAAGCACCGGAATTAATTTTTGTTTGAGGTGTGTGGCATGATGGAGTTCAAATTAAACTGGATTGCTGAGTAGTTGTGTTTTAGTGGGCTAATAGGGAGTGTTTTTAGGAGATAATTAGGGAGAAGTTATCGAAATAAGATTTTCTTCTTATTAGTTTTATATTTTCTTTTTTCCCAACAAATTTTCTGACGTTAGACTTTTGTTTCTCTGTTGTTTCTTCTCCCTTCTTGTTCACTTTTGGTTTTTATTCCCCTTTGGCCGAATCTTATTTCTTTTCTTTCCCCTTCTTTTTATTTTCTTGATCGGTTCATAGCCGAAATTCTCTTCTCTTTTCCCTACTCTTTTCATTTCTATATTTTTTGCGAGTCATCATTTTGGGTGCAACTTTCGACTTCATCTATTTCAATAAGTGGAAATTTTCCCCTTAGTTATCTTATTTCGATTAGGCAATTAACAAAGGGTTCATTTTACTCTTGTTTAGGTGTTGTTCAAAGGTTTTAAGCGGATATTCTAGTGTGTGGAGATGATTGGTTATCAAATTCATCGTGGTAAGTTTTTGAATCATCGTTGGTTTAGTTTCTCGAGTTCTATATTGGGGATATTTGGTTTGATTGACGAATCAAATGATTAATTAAGGAATATATTGGTCAAATATAGGTTTTTGAAGGCTTGGGTTACTTTATACAGCAAATCGATACTAGGTGTGTACCTGAAATGCAAAAAATAGGATTCGACGAAAAGCTGAATGAAATAAGAGAAATAAGAGAAAATGTACAAAAAAAATTGTAGAGAAAGGAAATAAGGGTGTTATAAACTTGAAAATCAACATTTTACACTAAAACAGTCTTCGACAGCAGCAGTAGTCTAACTTTGAAAAATCATAAAAAATAGTGGAAATTGAGTTAAAGGTTGAATAAAATATGAAATTAAATTTTATTGAGTCTAATTCTTCATGGAAGAAACAGTGTAAGGAATGGAATTGTAAATTATGAGATATAATAAATTTTGCGAGACAAGGTTAGAATGATTTTGGGTTCCCCTGTTCTGACTTTGGAAAATAATAAAAAATTTTAAAAAAATAAACAGGTGCTTAAATTTATATGTTTAAATCCTTAATTAGTGTATTTTCAATAGAAACAAACAGAAACATCATCCAAATTTCGTACTAAGAGAATGGTTGAAGCTATCAAACAGTAGAATAGGGATAAATTTGAAGATTTTATTGTACTTATTCGATAAACTATAAATTCTAAAAATTTTATGGTAGAAAGGTATTTGAGTCTAGTTTCAAAAACATCAAACGGATCTTAATTTGAAATTCTGTATCTCAATATATAAATAATTTAGTGACAATAACTCAAGTAGACAACTTTGAATGAACATATAAGTAAATAGTGAAAACATATATGATATTTAGCTAGCATGGGTTACATTAAAAATGGATCTCAGGCCAAGGATAATTTGGGCCAAGTGGGCCACACAGGCGTGTGGGCCCATACAGGCAGATCACATGGGCGTGTGAGCCCATTTTTACCGAAATGTTTGTAAGGTTACACGGGTCGCCCAAGTCGACTGTGAACCAACTGTAAGGTCGGTAAGCGCTACTTAGACACCTAAATGTGTGAAATTGACTAAATGATATCTGTACTAAGCATGTTAATATCTGAATTGAATATATGTACTGAAATTGCATAATAGCATATCATCCATTGTATGTTTCATTGCATTAGGTTGGGGGTTGTTATTCGGAGGAAGTGTACTAAAAGGCTTTAAGTCTAATTTACTAGCAGCTCAGCTGCAAACTACTATTTTGTGCAGTTTTCGGTACTACTTAGAGTGTAGGGATGGGTGGGTTGATTATATCCCCACATGGAGTGTAGGGTTGGACGGAGATGGTGTGTAGAGGCTGGTTGGTAGGATTTTACTACTGCATAACTGTTACTGCTACTGATCCTGTGATGGGCTAAGGCCCTACTGCATTTTTGACCCTGTATTGAGATGGGCTAAGGCCTAAACTGTCACTGATACTGAAAAGGGCTTAGGCCCATGACTGTTCAACTGTACACTGTGAATACTGACTGTTTCTTTGTTTCTACGGGATTACACACTGAGTTTACGTAAACTCACCCTTTTTGTTTAATGTGCACAGGTAATCCCCAGACTTAGACATATCGATGCGATGGAGGAGTCAACGGTGACCACAGTAATTTTTGGACTTTAGGGTTTTTAATTGACGATTTATAATTTGAATATTATTGATTATTTGGGTTGTAATTTAAGGATCCTCTGGGACTTTGGTTTTAAATTTGGGTTTTTATTTATTTATTTTACTTTATGGATTTATAGCTGCTGGTCGTAGGAAATTTGATTTTCAAAAAGTTAAAGTATTTTCTCAATGCATGATCACTTAGACTACTTTATTAAAGCTTCTGCAATGAGGGATGTTTCAAAACAAATTTTTTAAATGAATAAAGACGACTTCTTAAATTCTAACAAAGGTTTACTAAAGATAATAACACGAAATGTTTTCATCGTAACAATGAGGTTTCAAAAACACTATCGTCTGATATTGCCAGATACGGCCATAATGTCTAGGCCGGCTTTGGGGTGTTACAAAATGCTTTAATATTACATGAATTGTATGATTTATTTTGTGGATGAGTTTAATTCTACGGTCACGTTTCACGACGTCTTGGTAAACAAGAAATCCCAATCAAACCTTAGGAATAGATTAGGATACAAGCGACATGTCACTAGGGTTTTATGATATGTGATTCTGGGTGCTGGTCCTGTACGTCCTACCAGTGGCTGAGTATACCGGCATACGTTGCGGATACTTGACAGTTTGCGTAAGTAGCACTGTGTAGCTACGTCTCGACTAACAGCTTGTGTGAGTAGGCCCATGGATAGGTCGAAAGCGAGCACATATATGATATAAGATAAAAGTAGCAATAGCTATATATGTGGCACCTTGTGTGCAAGGCTTCCCATGTATCTGATATTATTATTTTGAGTGGTTCATTGGGTATGACAACGACAAGCCTAAGTAGAAAATTATTACGAGATCGTATAGGTATGTACTCAAAGCATATGATTATTAATTTGTGAAATGAAAATTCCAAGGTAAGTTGTGATGGAAGTAAATTATGATCATGAAGTTATGGTAAATTATACTATCTTATGTTATAATACTTGCATGATTAATGTATGGTAGAGTTTGCTTATTTCTTACATACGAGCTTACTAAGTTATATAGCTTACTCCGTTTATTTTCTATGTTTTATAGTGTCGACAAGCTAGCTCGGATTGGGGGTCGTCAAAGATTTGCCTCACACTATCAAATGTTATTTTGGGTATCGATAATTTTAAACATTTTGAGATTATGGCATGTATAAGGACTTGGTAATTTTGTTATATGTGTCATTATGAATTTGGCCAAATGTATTAGCTTGTAATTGTCAAAGGTTTGATATGGCCTTTGGCCATGTAACTTGGCTCATTTTGGTTGAATTGGTTGTAAGCTTATATGTTATATATATGCATGTATGTGCCAAAGCCTTGTTGGTGATATGGTTTTTCAATACTTAGTAAATGGTTGAATGTGACTTTTTGGTTTTGTTGTTGAATGGTTAAGTTGGTATTTTGATATGTTGGAAGACTCAAATTAAACTTTGCTTGAAGAAGGTATTGGTGTTGATACTTGTGGTTGTGAGGTTGGTATGATATGGTTTGGTGGAATATGTTGTTGTAAGTATGCTAAGTGTTGACAATGGAAAGATATGCTCTAACCATGATTGTGGATGTTTTAGTTGTCTAAGTATGCCATGAATTGTGCCATTGAATTGGTGTAAGTGTAGTGTAAATGAGGGTGGAAAATGGCTTGGTAAATATCCTTTATTTTGTCCACATTGGTAGACACACAGACGTGTGTCTAGGCCGTGTGTGAAACATGGTCTGCCCCATGGGCATGTGTTCCGGACGTGTGTCCCTGCATCTTAATTTTGAGAAATAGAATGCTCAAAACTGAGCACACAGGCAGAGACACAGGCGTGTGTCTCAGCCGTGTGTGGGACACAGCCTCAAGTACGAGCGTGTGTCCCGACTGGGTGATGTCTACACTTATTTTATGAAAATTAAATTATCCACATGGCCTAGTACACGGGCATGCGACTTGGCCGTGTGACTTCAATTTGTTCATGACTTACAAGTTAGAGAGTTACCCAGGTTAGGGACATGGTTGTGTCTCAAAACTACACGGGCGTGTGACCCCTGTTTCTAGCAAAAAAATTTTAAGTTTTGTACAATTTTCCTAAGTGCTTAGTAGAGTCACGAACCACTTCCAAAGCATGTTTTGGGCCTTGTAGGCTCATATTTGGGACTCTATGATTGAATACAAATTGTTTTAATTTGTTGCAAATTTATGACTCAGAATTTTATGTTTGCTTGTGATATGAGTCCGGTAATGCCTCGTATCCTGTTCCGGTGTTGAATACAGATAAGGGGTGTTACACATACCAGATGCAAAAACGCTTTAGTTAACATAGAAACCCATTGAAATGCTCTAAACTGGAGCGATACAAAACAACTCTAGTTAACATCTTTTGATCTAGCACTCCATGTCAGCACAACCAGAAGCATTAGCTGGTAATACGCATATTCTATCCTTTAGCCTCTATTGGCCCATGAATCACCCGTCGAACCCTCCACCCACCAAATGTCTCGTTTTCGGAGGAAGCCGCTTCTAGCTAGCAAGTGAGCCACCCGATTACCTCTCATTTTATGTTTTGAGATTTGAAGCTCTTAAAGCCCATTATAATATGTTTGGCGTCCCAAATATAACTTCAAAACTCTGATTTATCTATGCATGGCATCCTAAGCTTTAAAATAATCACAAAGGAGTCTCCTTCAACCTCTACCGCCTAGAACCTTATCTCCTGGGCAAATCTGATAGCCTGAATGGCAACCAATGCCTCCGCTGCCTCCATGGTCACCCATTGTCAACATGTTGTTAGCTCTAATTATTATACATGAACTTGACACCTCTAAATATATGTAAAAGTAAACATCAAAATTAACTGTAACCCATGAATCAGGTGGAGGTCGCCACACCACTATCTCATCTATCATATTTCTCATTTGATCCCCCTCTAGTGCTTCTAATTTCCTAGCATAGCCCAAAATGAAGGTACATAAGTCACTGTTAGTTTGTTGTTTTCCTTCATGCAACAACTTGTTTCTCGATAGCTATAAAGCCCAAATGGTTACAATAACGGGTAATTGCTTTTGATTACACACTGTAAATAATTGCTTACCCCATTGAAGCAACGATTCCCCCATCTAATTTAGTTCCCAAGTTATACTCAGTTGCTACCAAACTTACAGGGCATAGGGGCAATCATGACAAGCATAGGAACCAGTTTCAGACACTTTTCCACATCGTAGACATACTACATCAGCCACTCATCTTCTAATAAACAAATTATATTTTGTAGGCAAATAGCTATGTACAAATCGCAAAATTGTAATTTTTATTTTGTCTGGAAATTTTCCTTGCTATAATTGTCTATAGAAAGACTATGTCTCCGAACCCGTGTCTATATACAAGTCATACTCAGCCCCAAGGAAGTCTTTTAGCAAGAGTCAATACTCGCTACGCATTGGGTACTCTCTAGAATTCTAAGGAGATCGCGTTATGTCGTCAGAGGTTTTAAATATTTATAATTACTCGTTCTTAAACTAACTATTATTGTGTACCTATCGAAAAGTAGTATAGTTTTATCAAGACCGGATTGTCAAACCCAAAGGAACTAAAAGTACTAGTAATGACTGTCTTTTTATTATCTAGCCTAAGAATAAGGAGGTTTTATTTTAATTAACTAATTATCTAAACTACGAATGCACAGAGAAAAGAATTAGGGAATTGCTTTTGGGAAAAATCGATTGACTTAAGACAATACCTAAGGAAAAATCCACCTAGACTTTACTTGTTATTCTAGCTCCGAATCGGACGATTTATTCATTCAACTTGTTCCATAGAGATCCCTAAGTTATGTTATTATCCCTATTCAAGACTAATAATGTCTAATCCCTAGATTGAATAACCAAGACTTTTCTCTAATTAACACTCTAAGGTTGCATTAACTCGATCTATGGATCCCCTTATTAGGTTTCACCCTAATCCGGCAAAATCTTGTCACCCTATGTCTAGGCGCGCAATCTACTCCGCTTAATTATGACAAATGTACTCTTAAACAGGGTCTATTCCTCCTCTGAATAAGAGCATGTTTTGAATCAGTATCCTAGATATCAAAACAAGAATTAAGAACACATAATTAGGAACAAGTTAAATATTTATCATACGATTCAGAAAATAATAACAAGACTCGTCTTAGGTTTCATTCCCCTTAGGTATTTAGGGGTTTTAGTTCATAACTAAATAAGAAAACATCTCAAAAAAATAAAGAATACAAAACATAAAAAAACCCAAAACTCCTGAAGGGAAATTGATGAGAGATCTTCAGTCTTGATGATGAATCCGGCTTCTGAGATGGATCAATCGGCTTCCTTGGAGTAATTCCTTACTCCTTATTCTCCATCTCCTTTTTCTTCCTTCTCTAGGGTGTATTTATAGGCTTTGGAATGCCTAGAAGCCCTCAAAATTAGCCTTTTTCCGAATTAGACTTAACTTGAGCTCGGCAAGGACACGCCCGTGGCACACGCCCGTGTTCGATTACTTCAGGCCGTGCTCGAGCCTGCCAAATTGACACGACCGTGTGGTTTACCCGTGTGAGGGGGTCCAGGCTGTGTTGATTTCGTACCTTGGCCCATTTTCTCCGTTTTTGGCCCGTTTCTCGTTCCTTTCGCTCTCCTATGCTCTCTTAAGTATAAAACATGAAGTTAAAGAATTAGGAGCATCGAATTCACCAATTCTAATGGGAAATCATCCATAAAATGCATTAAACATGGGGTAAAAATATGTATAATTTATGGTTTATAAAATATCCCCACACTTAAGCATTTGCTTGCCCTTAAGCAAAATTCTCAACTCATAATCAAAATAAATTCTTCTCAACTTATAATTTCTATCGATAATATCTCAGAACAATCCATAGGTAATCATACATTGAGAATTCAACTAAAAGAACATAAAAGTTTCAAACATTCCAAGTTGAGTATTTAATCATGCAAACATAGGTGTCTCTCCGCATCTAAGTAATTACCTTTGATTCAGAATATCACAAAGTTTCACATCCTCACTAAAGATTCACTCAAATCACTCGAGGTGTTTAAGGACAATACATGAAGCACTCAATAGTCAATAATGAAAAGTCATTACCATAGGCTTGTATGAAAATCAAATCTCCACCACTATAATTTAAGATGATACATCAATCAAAAGGTTTTTAGAGGGTTGTAATGAGGCTTGGTTAGGGGGTGTAGTCACAAGCTGAAAGAAAGGGTTAGAATCGAGATTGAATTGAAAAATTACCTAACTAGAAAAAGAGTTAATCATTACTTGCGTACAACAGAGCTTCTTTTCAGACTATGGAATTTAACTTTTGAAGCTTACAAACAGAAGATAACTACTAATGTGTATACATGTTTTTTTTTAGAACAAGTTAAATAATATAGACTAACTATTAAGAACAAAACATAGCTAAGCAATCCATTCAACTCAAATCTCGACAAAAAGAGGGATTAATTTAGTGGATTTCAACAATAATGGGTTAAGGGTTAATATTGAGGTTAATACAATGAATGGCTTGTTAGGCTCAAGGGGGTTTACTAGGAGTTAACCGTGGAGGTAAGCTTTTCATGGCATGAGTGGGTTAATCCTAAGTGCCTTAATCATTTTGATATATCAAATCAAATGTGTGGTCTCGACATGCATAATCAAGCAAGTTCTAGAATAACAGTTCAATACTAACGCACTCAAAGCAATAATAAAAGTGAGCATGAAAGGATTAATAGATGCTCAAAAGGCTCAAAAATCTCACAAAAATTATGGCTTTTTGATGTTTAGACTCATGAATTCCAATTCAAAGTAATACCTAGACTTGGGGAAACAACCTATAATTTTAAATTCTTAAAAATCAACTCATCATGCTTGATTCTCTAATGTCTTAAAGTTTAAACAATCAATGTATAAAGGCCTATGTTCTAATTCAAGATATATCAATCAAAATTATAAATCAATTAAAATTTATCCTAAATATGATATGAAAGCTTCTCAAGAGAACAAGGCAATCATTTAGAAATTTTTCTGATAATGAAATAAATACCCCTCACACTTAAGATGTACATTACCCTCAATGTACAAAGATAGATATTAGAGTGTAAAAAGAAGATAGGGAGAGAAGTGAAACTTCCAGTATGATGAATTCCTCAGATCGGAGTTCTAGAGAGGAATAGGTTCAAGAGTGGATTAGGATACTCCGGCGGTCGTAGAGGTTCATTAGGCCATAAGTCCTGCGCCAAAAGGATATTATCTCTAATGGTAGCTATGGTCGTGGATGAGCAGAGCATGGCAGTCGTGGAGAACCTTTCCCGGTGGAGGTTTAGTTCCTATGTGATGATGAGCTTAAAAGTTCTATAGAACTGTGATAAAATCAGGAACTTTTTAGAGGATATTAGGAAGAATAATTACTTAGAAAGAAATAACTGAAATTAATAATTAATAATAAAACTTCTAAAATCCAATAAAAATAAAAAGTTGTTTCAATAAAAATTAAAAACATAAAATAATAAGTAAATATTTTTAAACATCTTCATCGCTGGATGGTTCGCTCGGTGGGACTAGCGATGAGATGTGGAGGTGCTGACAAGTCTGTTGTAGAGTAGCATCAATGTTGTCAAATCATTGAAAACACTATTGCTCGAATCGAGTGAGGCGCTCAGAGATGTCAGCATATGAAGCCGCCATATGAACTGGACGAGAGGGTGGTGGTGGCTGAATCGGTGGGTCCTCGTGTTGTGGGGGGACATAATCAGGAATGTCCTCGTAGGCCTCCTCCTCGATAGATTAGGCTAGACGATACTGGGGAGGGTAGGTTCTTCGGCGCCTCTCAATCATCCTTATGCTTAGCATGCTCGAGATGCCTTGTGGAGACATCTGGCCGATGGGGGTGAGGGATGATTCTTGGGCCGCGGTGTTAAGGAGCCCGAAGTGTCGCACCAGTCGAGTCACGTAGGAGCCAATGGAGATGACCCCCTTCTGATGCCGCTCCGTTTGGTGCTGAATCGCAAGGGCGATGAAATAGGCAAAGGTCGATGACGTGCCCTTGCAACATGCACCATAAGAAGTAGACGTCGTAGGTGTTGACGATGCCAGTGCGCTCTTGCTTCCCTGTAATCGTGTAAGCTAAAATAGCGTGTAAGTTCCTCAGAGATGGTGGGAGAACTGATGCCTTGGAGCAGCTAGGATTGTAGGAGGCCGTGCTAAGGGCCAAAGTGTGCTAGCACTTCGAGGGAGAGAAATGTATGTGGTGACTGAGAGCATGTAGTTCATTCTCATCCTTGAACTCCTCCGTATATAAGCCTAGTGCAGCACTGTACCGGGATCATCGTAGTACGTCATTATGGTCTGAAGATGAAACGTTGAGCATAGTTCCATCGTGAGCTCAAGGTATGTCGACTCAATAATTCCAAAGAATAGCTCCCAAGGGTCGATGGTTAGGAGGGCTCGAATCGATCAGCCAAATGAACCTATTCTATAGCAGCCCAGTCGATGCAGCGACCTGCAATTAAAGGTCGGGCCCAAAGTATTTAGAATAGTTCTTCTTGAGGCCCTCAGGGGAACTGTAGGAGAGGGTGACGAATTTTTATGGTGGGACCTACGGAAGAGGACGCACTCTTCCTCTTCTTTGAGGCAGGTACGATAGTTTTCTTTCCTCGTGAAGACAACATCAAAGGCCTATAATATAAAGAATAATAATAGGTAAATGAACTCGAATAAAAGGCATGGATTTGGAACTAACTATTTCAGCCAATACTATTAATATGAAGCAAACTCAACCACAATAACAAAGAGAATGAGAATAGAAATGTAATGGGTATGAGGTTTTCCTAATTTCAATTTAACACGGAATGTATGATAACTAACTTAGGAATGAAAATTAAATGATATACATTGGCATGGTAATAGCATGAGAATAAACATAGTAATGTCATGGGTATAAGGTGTTCCTACTTACTTGATTTAACACAAAATGTAGGATAACTAACCTAAGAATGCAAATTAAATGATAGAAAAATGAAAAATAGTTCAAAAGATATGAAGTTTATGTTGATAATAAGCATTAGAAATAAGTAAAATAGAAGTGAAAGGAGTAAACAAACGCTAAGGGAAAGAGATTGAGCATTAAAAATAAAGTGGGAAGTGGCGCACGGGAGTGGCAGGGAGGCCGTATGGAGTTGCAGCGGCCAGGGTTAGGGTTTTTGAATGGGGAAGAAAGTGAATAGTACAGGGTATTTATAGATTTTGGGACATAAGGCCAGGGCACACTCCCGTGTTTTCCAATTTCAGCCCCTGTGATTCGTGAATTTTAAATTTGGACGTGTCTGACATTTAGTACTCGCCCGTGTTCCTTGGGCGTGTGGGTTCACACGGCCGTGTCTAGCTTCGTTCGCTTCTCCCAAGCCCGTGTTAATTTAACAGGTTCGACCACGGGTGTTTCACACGGGCGTGTCAAACGCCCGTGTTGTTTTGGCAGGTTCACCCACGGTTCTTCCACACGGGCGTGTCGCACGCCCATGTTGTTTTGGCAGGCTCGACCACGGCCATATCGTACGGCCATGGCGTTTAATCATAGTCCGTGTTGGGGAAATCTTTTGCCCTATTTTTAAACGGCCTTAAGCACGCCCGTGTGCTTGGCCGTGTCTCTGTGGAAACACCTGTATTCAAGATTTCTATTAATAAGTTAGGAGTTAAATACCAAAATTTAAAGAAATTAATATTTTTAGTGCTCGGGTTGCCTCCCAAGAAGTGCTTATTTATAGTCTAAGCTCGACTTACCTCTCCAGTGAATGGTCATGGTGGTTTGAAGAGTTTATACACCTCATTCCTACTATCAATCTCATCAAAATAACGTTTTAATCGAGTGTTGTTTACCTTAAAAGTGTCGAACTTGGGATGACTCACCTCCACCGTATTGAATGGAAAAATACTGAGTACCATAAGAAGGATTTCCTCATTCGGTGTGGTAGTGACAATGTGGGGATCTACAGCATCTAATAAGACCTTATCACCAACCTTAATTTGATTTGGAGAGGTATCGGGCTCATTTTGGCGTAGTTTCGGTTTCTCAGGTGTTCTTGGTTTGTGCATCTACCATTCATCGAGTTCCTCATTTTGTAATCTTCGATCTTCATGAACAAGTCCTCTACTGGTGCTTGAGAATGACTCGTGTGCTTCCTTTAGACTCATTTTCTGCAAAAATAGGTTGCACCATATTGTTAGTTTTAATAGAATGGTTTAAATGATCACCTTCAATTCCTGATGTGTTTCCAGAATTGCGAGCTTTAATGGTGATTGTTTCGTCTCCCACCCGGAGTGTGAGTTCACCTGTGCCAACATCAATGTGGTTTTAGCAGTTGCTAAAAAGGGCCTTCCAAGAATTAAAGGAGTGTTGCTATCCTCTTCTATGTCTAGAATAATAAAGTCAACGAGAAAAATAAATTTATTGATTTTAACTAGCACATCTTCAATAATACCTCTAGGGAATCTTATAGTTTTATCTACTAATTGAATGCTCATCGTAGTCTGTTTGGGTTTCCCGAGACCTAGTTGCTTAAACATTTTGTAAGGCATGACGTTGATACTAGCCCCTAGATCAGCTAATGCATGATTAACATCTAAACTACCAATTAAGTAAGGAATAGTAAAGCTCCCTGGGTTTTTTAATTTTTTGGGTAGTTTATTTTGGAGAATGGCCGAGCAAACTGTGTTCAGCTCCATATGCAACGCCTCGTCCAACTTCAACGTATTTGCTAAAAGCTCCTTTAAAAATTTCACTATATTTGGCATCTGCGATAGAGCTTTAATAAACGGTAAGTTAATATGTAATTTTTTTAAGAGTTTAAGGAATTTACCAAATTGTTCATCTGAGTTGGTGGAAAATATTTTAGTAAGAATTTCTCGATCATTTGTTCCCAAGTAGTAATTGACTCTTGTGGTAAGAAGTTCAACCACTGTTTAGCTTTGTTCCTCAATGAAAAGGGAAACAACCGAAGATGTATGACATCATCAGAAACACCATTAATTTTAAATGTATCGCATAGTTCTAAGAAGTTGGCTAAATGAGCGTTGGGATCCTCATCCTGCAAACCATCAAACTGAACAAATTGTTATATCACTTGAATAGTGTTAGGTTTTAATTCAAAAGTATTTGCATCTACAGCAGGTCTAACTATGCTTGATTTAGTTCCTGTTAAAGAAGGTTTAGCATAATCATACATAGTGCGTGGAGCAGGATTTTGATTAACCGCAATTGCAGGAGGTAACTGATTGCCTTGGTTTTCAGGCATCTCTTCGGTTGGGGGTTAAGTATCATCTTCTTGCTCGTTCTCCGTGTATCTTAAGCTATACCTAATTTCTCTTTGGTTTCTACGAACTGTATGATCGATTTCTTCGTCAAAAAGCAATGGTCCTGACGGGTTTCTTATAGTCATAAACTATAAAAACCTGCCAAGAGAAAGAAAGATTAGGTTAATAAATAATAATAATAATAAAATTAAATTAAATTGCAAGAAAAATAAATGGCTAAAGTAATAAAAATTGAGCGTTCCTAATATCTTAGTTCCCCAGCAACGGCGCCAAAAACTTGATCGCGTTATTTCGTGATAGGTTTTAAATATTTATAATTACTCGTTCTTAAACTAACTATTATTATGATGTAGGCAAGAGTACCTATCGAACAGTAGTATAGTTTTAGCAAGACCAGATTGTCGAACCCAAAGGAACTAAAAGTACTAGTAATGACTGTCTTTTTATTATCTAGCCTAAGAATAAAGATGTTTTGTTTTAATTAACTAATTATCTAAACTAAGAACGCACAGAGAAAAGAATTGGGGAATTGCTTTTGGGAAAAATCGATTGACTTAAGACAATACCTAAGGAAAAATCCACCTAGACTTTACTTGTTATTCTAGCTCTGAATCGGATGATTTATTCATTCAACTTGTTCCGTAGAGATCACTAAGTTATGTTATTATCCCTATTCAAGACTAATAACGTCTAATCCCTAGATTGAATAACCGAGACTTTTCTCTAATTAACACTCTAGGGTTCTATTAACTCGATCTATGGATCCCCTTATTAGGTTTCACCCTAATCGGCAAAATCTTGTCACCCTATGTCTAGGCGCGCAATCAACTCCGCTTAATTATGACAAATATACTCTTAGACAGGGTCTATTCCTCCTCTGAATAAGAGCATGTCTTGAATTAGTATCCTGGAATATCAAAAAAAAGAATTAAGAATACATAATTAAGAACAAGTTAAATATTTATCATATGATTCAGAAAATAATAACAAGATTCGTCTTAGGTTTCATTCCCCTTAGGTATTTAGGGGTTTTAGTTCATAACTAAATAAGAAAACATCTCAGAAGAACAAAGAATACAAAATATAAAGAAAACCCAAAACTCCTGAAGGAAAATTGAGGAGAGATCTTCAGTCTTGATGATGAATCCGGCTTCTGAGATGGATCAATCGGCTTCCTTGGAGAAATTTCTTACTCCTTATTCTCCGTCTCCCTTTTCTTCCTTCTCTAAGGTGTATTTATAGGCTTTGGAATGCCTAGAAGCCCTCAAAATTAGCATTTTCCGAATTGGACACAACTTGGGCTCGGCAGGGACACGCCCGAGTTCAATTACTTCAGGCCGTGCTCGAGCCTGCCAAATTGACACGGCCGTGTGGTCTGCCCGTGTGAGGAGGTCCATGCAGTGTTGATTTCGTACCTTGGACCATTTTCTCCGTTTTTGGCCCGTTTCTCGTTCCTTTCGCTCTCCTATGCTCTCCTAAGCATAAAACATGAAATTGAAGCATTAGGAGCATCGAAATCACCAATTCTAATAGGAAATCATCCATAAAATGCATTAAACATGGGGTAAAAATATGTATAATTTATGGTTTATCATAAGGGCGCCATCACAATCTATCCAAAAGCCCGTGCTATACCAATGGAATTCTCAGAATTCTCCTTTCTTCCTAGTAAGTACAACTAGTAAGCACTAAATTCTTTTTCCATGCCCAATCTTGCTCGTCAATTAGATCGAAACCACATTAACATCGTTACCACATGGTGAATTAATTAGGCAGAGTCTATCACCAGGTAGTGAAGCTATCTCACATCGATATTGATTTTCCATCACCAAATTGCTAGCTACTCCCTAACAACAGAATCCCATTTGTTGCCCAAGTGCTTCTCCAGATTATCGAAGGTTGACTTCCTAACTCCACTCTTAATAAATCGCTACTGCCATAATATTTTGGTTTTAATATTGGTGCCACCAATAAGGTAGGATTACAAACTAATCACCACCCCTGCCTAGCCAGAACTGCATTATTAAATTTTGCTAAATTTTGAAAGCCCAATCCCCCAACCTCTTTCAATGCGGACAATCCCTCCCATGAACACTAATGAATTTCTCGCTGGGACTTTGATTTCTGCCACCAATAACGTCATAACAATGCTTTTATCTCCTTGCAAAAGGAGTTTGGAAATAAAAAAACATGACATAATATATGTGGGAATCGCCTACAATATAGATTTAACAAAAATTAATTTACCTCCTTGTGATAACAATTGATTACACAGCCATTAATCTTCCCTCAAATTCAATCATTAATATTCTCGAAAGCCAATTTTCTGTTTCAACCCACCACCATCGACAACCCTAAATACTTCTTAAGATCCATAAAACTTCTCACTCCTAGCCCTCTTTCTATCAGGTCTCAATTTCCTTCACTAACGTTTGAGTTAAAATAAACAGGGACTTTTGAAAGTTAATCAACTTCCCAGAACATCTCTCAGATTCCGCCAAAACATTTTTCACATTTATTGCCCCCACTAAAGATGCATCCCCGAAAATCAAACTATCATCTACAAAGAAAAGTTGCGATACTATAGGCCCTGATCGGCTCGCCTTCGCTCCTTTTACCAAACCCTCCTAACAGGCCAATCGCAATAAAGATGATATCCCATCGCTGTAAAACAAAAATAGAAAAAGGCTCAACGAATCACCCTATCGAAGACCTCTTGTGGGGGAAATTTCTCCTATTCTACACCATTCACAACCACTGAATACTTATCAGACTTTACACATCTCATTACCAATTTTACCTATGCATTCACAAATCCCATTTTTAGCATTTCCTCCTCCATTAAATGCCACTTGACTCTATCATACGCCTTGCTCATATCCAACTTCAATGCAAAAGAGCCATTTCAACCACCTCTTTTCTTCTTAAAAGAATGCAATATTTCAAAAGTCACTACCACATTATCCATAATCAACCTTCCCGACACGAAATTACTTTGCACCTCATCGACACAATACAACATAATCATCTGCAATCTATTTACAATTGCCCTTGAAGTTATTTTAAACAACACATTGCATAGACTGATTGGTAGGAACTGAGTCATACTAGAAGAACTAGTCTACTTTAGAATAAGCACTATATTAGTATGATTAATATCTGCTAGGGACCCATCATTATTCAATATAGCAAGACAATACTTACTAACATCTTTACCAATTATATGCAAAATTTTCTGATAGAACATAGCAAGCATACCATTGTCGCCCTGCGCCCTTGTAGGATGTATGCTACGGATTGTCACATCGATCTCCTTCTCTATGAACCTTGATCATAAAAAATCATTCATGCCTTCAGTAACATGAATCAGAATACCTGAAAGGAGTATCTTTATATCTAGAGGTGAGCAAAATCTGATTCGATTCGAAAAACTCAAAAAAAAATTAATTTTGAATTAAATAGTTCGAGTTATTTGAGTTAATCAAGTTATTCAGATTAACTCGAATAAAAAATTAAGTTTTTTGGTTTAATTCAAATATGAATTACACAATTCGAGTTATCCGAAAATCCAAATAAGAAAAGGAAAAACTACGTTATTTTGATAAATGTTGATCTATTAAGTTAAAAACAAAGCAATTATATTGTTTATGTAGTTAAATAATCTTGTACTTCGTCTACTAGTTAAATAATCGATCCATGTAAATGCAACATTGAGTATAAATAATAGGATTCGTTAACTTGACTCAACTCAAAATTTTTTGACTTGATACGATTCGATTCGAAAAAAATTCAAATTGAGTTTGGTTGCTAAAATAGTATTCATCAACTCGACTAACTCAAAAAAAATTTTACTCGATTCGACTCGACTCAATCGAATACTCACCCCTACTCATATCCCCTCTACCCTGTGATATGAACAGCTCTGAAAAATACTAACAAGCAATATGTTCAATCCCTTCATCTCCCACCACAATTCGACCATCCTCATTCTTAAGCCAATTAATAATATCCACCAGTTTTCGCTGCAAAGCAAACCTGTGAAAATAAGTTGTATTAAGGTCCCCATTTCTCAATCAATTAGCTCTTGCTTGTTGTTCCTAATATCTTTCACCCTTATTAATCTCTAAATTTAGTTGCATCTTAGTAATGACTAAATTTTCCAATACATCATCATTTGGGGCCTTGCTACTCAACTCTTCTAAGCAGCGCTATAATCTACTGGTGGTCATCCTCGAAAGTCACATTAACTCTTTTGCCCACCGCATTAACCCCCATCCAATCGACTTAATCCAATTAGGCACAGTACCCATTGAATTAGACAATAAGCATCAGACCTCCTCCTCACAAGATTCCTCAAGTACCCAAGCCGCCTCAAATTTAAAGCTCTCTTTCCCATGCTCATGTATTTTAATCGAACAACTTGTACTAAGTAATAAGGGACAATGATCAGACATTAAATGTACACAATGCTTCAGTCTGAAATTCAGAAATAAGTCTTGCCACTCTGATCGTACCACCCTTTTATCGAGCCTTCTCGGATATTATTTTGATGTAATCTACCACGCTGCCATGTAAACTATTAACATTCATATCTCAAGTCCAAGAGTTCACAATCATCAAGAACATGTCTGAAAGCTTCCATAGCCTTTTCATTTCTTATTCTACCCCCTTGTTTATCATGGGAATACATTATTTCATTGAAGTTTCCAATGAATAACCATGGATCGTTTCCTTCCTTGCTAGTATCTAAATTATTTCCCACGATTGATAGCGTAAGGTTCCCATCGGATGCTCGTAGAAGCCAGTGAATCACCATCAATGATCCTCCCTTTCATCCTTCACCGTCACATCAATATGATGCATTAAGAAGTTACGTAACAAAATCTTTAATCCTTGATTCCAACGTAATGATAAATCACCCATTGTACCATTACTACTCGCCTCGATTCTATACACAAAACCCCAACTCTTTCGACATCTCTCCATTATTGAACTCTGCAACTTTGTTTCCATGAAGAAAGTCATTTCGAGATTAGCCTCCTTTAGCACGTGCCGAAGACAACGAATAGCCTAGGGGTTTCCCAACCCTTAAACTTTCAACTTAAGAGTTTCATTACATCCAGCTATCCTACCCAGCAAAGCCAACCGATATCTAAAAAATGTGAATAGTATTTTGTCTAGAAAAAGTATTCCCTGGATACAACTCATTAGAAACTTGAGAAGACAAGGATACATCTCATTAGAAACTTGAGAAGACAATGTATTGCGTCGTCGTTTCTTTCCCTTCCTAACCTCTATCGGACAATCCTCCTCAATCAATTACAATTTGGATCCACCTCTACCCTCTCCCCAATAGCAATTGATTTCCTTTCTCCAGCATTCAGTCCCAGATATGAGCTAGCGTGATTAATAAAGTCAACATTTTGGAAGAGGCCTTGTATGTCCTTCTGTCCAATTATCTCAAACCAATCATTTTCCTTTCCCAAGTCACTTAGCTGTGAAGCATCCCCTTGTTCATGTCACCAGCAACTTGTAGCCACTATTGTTCATCTTGGAATTGTTTTGATTGAAAAGTCTCATTCAAGCGGCAGTTCTTTCCTCCCATGAACAATCCAACTGGGCAAAACCCCTCCAAATGCCCTAAATGCCTACAAAGGAAACAAAAACATTGATAGCCTTTCATATTGAAATCAAGCATAAATGCAATTTTTCTAAGACAAAGCAATCTTCTTCCTTCTTTTCATCGAATCCTTCACAGCAATCTATACCCTAGTCCTCATATAGCTCCGATATCCCTTGCTAATGGAATTTGCATCATAATCTAAAAATTACCCAAGGAAAGCACCAAATTGTTGTGCCATCCCCTCAAACATTAAGCCTACTGAAAGGTTGTGAACTTGAATCCAAAAACCCACCCAAAATAATAAAACAAGCAACGAATCCTCCCCTACTTTTAATTTATGGAACACCAATAGGTGGTTATTAAACGTCCAAGGGCTCTCTTCTAAGAACTTGTCCATGTCATTCTTATAATAGAAATTGAAAAGAAACTATTCCCCCCT
This sequence comes from Gossypium hirsutum, assembly GCF_007990345.1. Taxonomy (NCBI): domain Eukaryota; kingdom Viridiplantae; phylum Streptophyta; class Magnoliopsida; order Malvales; family Malvaceae; genus Gossypium; species Gossypium hirsutum. The sequence goes on from NC_053436.1 coordinate 37,568,465, forward strand.
AAATCTGTAATCGTCACGCCCCCAGGGGATGCCATAGATTAGCCATGGTTGTACGCATAGCTTGGAACTGAACAATGCTTGCAGTAAGGAAACAACCAACTATGCATAGGTTTGACCCGGATTCATTCACTTCCTTGCCCAAATATCATCCTCCCCGCAATTAATTGACAATGTTGCCATCTCCCCTTCTATGTCATTGCCTCCACCGTAGAGCTTGACTTGCCGCCTTTCACCTCGTAGGAGAAATGAGAGACAAAGAAACCCACTTTAACTCAAAAAACATGTTATTAGAAGCAGGCTCTAAAATTGAAAAGTTAAATACTCTGTTTTAATTTTACTATTCAATATTCTTAAGTAATAACAAATGATCGACTGAAATTTCATCAATTTGTCTAAAGGGATACAAATTGTTTGGATACAATAAAAACTCATATAATTAAAAAAATTTGTTTGAAGGATTTGGATAACATATAATTACTTGGTACGATTTTAATAATAGGGATTGTGAGGGTGTTAATTCCTCTTTCATGCATAACTGCACTCTTAAATTCAGTTTTTTTTTCGTAGATTGTAAATTGTTTTAATTTATTTTAGAATTTTATTAAAATAGAAAACAAAAAAATATTAGTGACCACTCTATGTGTTTTTTAAAAGTGGTCCAAAAACTGTTAAAACAAGAAGTAAAATGATAGTCTAATGTGTTGAAATTATTATGGGCATTTTGTCAGTATTTTCAAGAAATCTGGGATATTGACTTATATTTTATTAAATGTCGTTCAGAGGTCATTATGGAAATTGTGGACTTTATTTAAAGTGGTTGACAGGTTGATTTTGAGGACTGTATATGATTTTGGCCAAAACAGTTAAGGTCTTTTAAGTGCTATGTATAGAAGGCTTCTTCTGTGAAACTTATGGGCAGAGGTGGATACAAGGGGGCTGGCAGTAGCCCTGGCCCCCCTAAAATAGAAAATTTATATTTAGGCCTTTAATTTTTCAAAAAAATTTTAAATTAATAAAGGTAAAATTGTACTTTGGCCCCCTAAAATTATAAAAATTCGATTTAGTCATTTAAAAATTATAAATATATAGACTATAAAAAATTAAAATTTCATTCGACTCCTCTAAAAATTTGTTCTGGCTTTGCCTCTGCTTATGGAATGTTTTCTGTGTAATTAAGAGAGGTGAAAGAGAGGATATAATTTGAACTTGTAGTATCAATTCAAATTTTTAACCATCGTTCTTAGTTTATTTGCGGGAATTTTGTTATCATGTTATTTACACTATTGGCCCTCTTTTTATGTAATAACTGCTTATATCATCTATTTCTAACCTCTATTAATAAAACCATATATGAAAAAAAAGTTTGTAAATAAATAAATAATAATAATATTATGCTTCGACACCTTTTTTTCCCCTAAGCAAAGTAGATTAAATTTCAGTTTAAGCCCAATTTAGAAAACTTTATTTCAGAGCTCTTTACAATCCCATGCTTTGTGTCTCTTTGTTTATTGTCATTAGGGCAACAACTTTTGCTAAAGATTAGTCTTTTCATTGCTTTTACATATCCCAAACATAATTAATTAAGGAAAAAAAACTTATTTTTGACTTATACCTCCACTGCTAACTAAACAATTAACAAACATTATCCATTTATCCTCCCCACTTTGTGGTCAGTAATCAATCAATTTACTCAACTAATTCGCTTTAACATTATCATTATCGCAAATTAAAATTTTTAAAAATAGTGTATAATTTTATATATAATTATTAATATCATATTATTAGAATTAAAATTAAATAAATTTTAAAACTTAAAAAGAGAAAAAAAAACCATGATGTTCACTAATAATTTGATTTATACACTGCTAATGCTTAATAAATTAAAGAAGAGCACGTGATAATTGCCCACAACATAATTTCTTTCTCCAACATCTTTTCAAAAGAGAAGCTCCGAAATTCAAAATACTTCATTTCTTTCCATCATTTTGTTTTATTATACTTAATGCTCTCAATCATGACCTTTCAACCTTTACAACAATTTTATACTTTGCTTATTATTCCACTAACAGGTGTACATTCATCTTATAATAGTTTCAGAGTAAATTACGAAAAAAAAAGGACATTTTTTTTTTCAAAATTATGGAAGTAGGTTTTTTTTTAAATGATAGAAATAAATTGATTTTACTAAAACGTGTTCAGCTGGTGTCATTTTAGGGGAAAATGAGAAAAGTGCTTTCAATTGATTAAAATTTTAATAAATTAACACCAGTTGAACGCGTTTTAGTAAAATTGGTTTATTTAGAGTTTTAGAGTTAGGGTTTATGTTTTTAATTTATTAAAATTTTAATGTAATAATTGTAACAATTGAACTCGGTATTTAAAATATTCGTATTAAGACCAATCGAATGTTGTTTTTTATCAAAAATCGAAAGTTGGAGAACTGAAAAAATAATTTTAGCAAAATGGGTTCTGAAAAAATATCTTAGGATTCTCAAGATATCTGAGACATTTCTGAAAAAATTCCTGGGATAGTGGGAGTTGAAATTTGTAAAGAAAAATGCTCCAAGCAGGACACACTGTCAGCAAAAGTATTGAAAACGCTTCCATCTGGACGCCCTTTTCAGTACTGCTGCTGACATTGCGTCTTGCTTGGAGCGTTTTTTCTTGACAAATTTCAACCCCCACTATCCGGGGCATTTATTTAGAAACATATAGGATGTTATCCCTTGGGTTATAAATGACCCATATTTTAGCCTTTGGTGGCATAAATTGTGAAAACAAATTTTGAAGAAGTTTAAAAGAATAGAAGTTTGTAGGAAAGGCATAAGTTGGAGCAACGATACTATTTTTATAAAAGGTAAGCATAAGCATTGATTTTTCATGTTAATATTTATTTGAAGCATTATATTTTTGCATAATGTTTTTGTTTTGAACTTTTCTCGTCTGATAATTTGGTTAAAAATGAATGGACGAATTAGTGCTATTATTTATTATGACTGTGAAGTCCATGACACCAAGAATAACATGGTTTTTTCTCACGGAATACAGCGCAACTAATTTTTAACCAGAACATAGAGCTGCCAGAACTTCAGAAAAGAATTAGGTGAAAAATCGTCAGATCTAGGGGAATGAGAATATCGTCTATTAAGTATCAATTTTGTGCTTTGGTCAATCCCGTAAGATATGACGCTTTTGATATCAAAGATGTTTGGGGCTTGGAGACGATGATGCAGATGCACATCGACAGTGGATCATCGTTTCTCGAGTTATGTATGGAATTTTCAAGGCCAAATGAATGCATTTGGTCGTCAACATCTCTTCTTGTTCGAGAGGCGAGAACGGTTGAAAATGTCGATAGTCTAACCACTTTGTTAGAAAGTTCGCATTATGATATCTCGGAATCATCAATAAGAATACACTCATTCGTCTCAGCCTTAGATTTCAATTGTGGGAGGCAGAATATTGAACAATCGAGTTTTGGTGGTAGAACGAAATACACGACAGTCAGTTAGTGGATGAGACATGAACCTCGATGGGTTGATGTTCAACGTTGAGAATACTTATTGGGGAATGACAACAACTTCCAGTGGTTGGCAATCGACATGTGATTTTAGACGTTCCAACACGTACACAAGAAGGGATGATGTACTCCCTACAATGTCCATTAGCGAGAAGACCTTCAACAACGATCGCTTACTCCGTGGATGTCGAGTGTTGCACCATCTATTTTGGACCTTCAAGCAATGCTCTCAAGTATTCCAGTACTACAATCCATTGGTACAAATAGACGATACATTTATGAATGGTAGATATACCCATCAGTTTTTGTTGGTTGTGGCACAGGATGGTAATCAGAAAATCCTTCCAATTGCTTTTGCAATAACATCGGAGGAGTCAATAGACGATTGAGATTTCTTTCTATCTACGTTGATGAAGAATGTCTACCCCCAATATTGAGATATGTGTCATCTTGAATTGGGGAACTAGAATACTATCCACAATTGAACGACAGAGAAGCCAATAGGACCATACACACCATCGATATTGTCTAAGGCACGTTTCGTCCAACTACTACCAAAAATATCCCTTTGCCGCTGAGCGATCACAAGTCACTAACATAGGTATGTAATTACCACCAATATTTTTTGGTTTGTAATATTCCATTTGTTTTTATATTATTTGGTATGCAATCATCACTATCCACTCCTATTGACAGGATATGAGATCGTGAAGCGTCGTTTCTATGATATGGTGGAAATCTTATGGTCAACTAACAAGGCAGGGGCACGATACTTCTCTAACATACCCTTCAATGAGTGGACACAATCTTATGACGAAGGTCCACGATATGGCCACATGACCTAAAACCTAGAAGAATGCATCAATTTTGTTTTAAAAGGAACTTGTCATTTGTCGATAACCTTAGTTGTGAAAGAGACATACTTCCATTTGGCAGAATTGTTCCCAAAGCGATTATGCTGGGCAATTGTATGAAGGCTATTCATAGTGCCTAAATGTGGTAGAACAAATTAATAAAGGTAATACACGAGCCAATTGTATGTATTCTTTTTGTCACTTGGGCGAAGACCTATGGTTTCGGGTAATGAAGTTTGACAGACCAAACCAAGGTTTGTCAGGGGAGTGTACCGTGTACACATGAGATATAGGACTTGCGACTATGAGAGATTTGACGCACTTCATTTTTCATGCACTCATGCAATTGTAGCTTATATCAATCAACATTCAGATCCCATAAGCTTTGTCAACGAAGTGTACAAATTAGAAAACTTACACAACGTGTAGAGACACGTATTCTTACTAATCCCAGATGAATGTAAGTGATCGCCTATATCGAGCGCTTCGTCTAAGTTGTTACCTGATAGAAGATGCGTCACAAACCAAAAGGTCGACCAACGTCAACTCGAATATGCGAAAACATAGATATTTGGGAAAGGTCAAACCAACCGAGGTTATGCGGGCGATTAGGAACTTGGGTCATACAATGCCATCATGTCCTCATCGAAAAGACTATGCAAACTAGAAAACAAATATCAATTCTATTGTAATATGTAAACACATGGTTCTGTAAAATAATAATAAGTATCAGATTTTCATGTTGTGAAATTACAACAAATTACAACGTTAATTTGTAAAATGATAACAAATATCAACTATCATTTTCTTAAATGATACAATGTTAATTTTGTAAAATGATAACAAATATCATCGATACAATATGAAATTAATCAGTGATATGTCGATCAGAATTAGTGCCACATCGAGGTGGTCGACTTACGTATTGGATTCCTTATTGGTTCAACTTTTGGGCAGGGTTGTCGTCTCGGTTGCTCCTCTTCTTCGCCTTCAATCGATTGGGATCCTTACATTCTCGGTTGTCATCGTGCATCTTTCAGTCTATAAATTGGTGGTTGGGAGGATGACCCACCTTGGTAGAACAAAAATCCTGGAGGTGTTTGTGTCACAAACAGTGAATGAGCATAACTACATTGAGTCTCATACACTAATGGGATAATGGTAGACTCTCTATTGATGACTAATATGTAGATGGCCTATACATCATCAATGGCGGCAACGTAAGCGTCATCGGGAAATGAAATGGCCCAGGCGTGTAAAACATTAGGGATGGATGACTAACAGTCCAACATGACATAGGACTAAAAGCAAAAAAATGTGGTGCAGCATATGGTGCTTATGTGAAGATGATAGGGTTAGAATATGCACCAGAATAAGACCATAAATACTGAATTGGGGGTGGTGTGGGCATTGCTGCTAAGGCCTTTGGTGTCGATTCTTGCATGGGTACTGATGATGAGCCTACCTCATCAGCCCTTAGATTTAAAGGGGGCCGTCATAGCCTACTCGTATAAGGATGCTGACGCCTTGCCTCTTCCCCGTACAAATATGGCTTGCCATAGATCCTAAACCATGGCATGTACTCTGGATCGTACACTAATTCTAGAATGATAATAGGTTCGCGAGTAGGTAAAAAATGATACCGATTATTCCATATATTGATATGTTGGGAGTGAAATATCAGTCAATTATCATCCAACTGTCGTAAGTCGATAGGATGCAAACCATCAAGGTTTTAAGGCGCCACAGGAATCGACTGTCAAAATTTGAACTGCCATAACACTCTATCAGTCTTGTGCATCTCGATAGTAGTGTACACTAACAATGGGACTTTAATGTGTAAAGCGTTAGGATTCAAAAAGAATTCATCGGGGATTATTGCTTGAATTTTCGGATCCTCGTATTGTGTCCATCCAAACTATATTAATGTGATAAAAACATTAGTTATATATATACTACTAAATACGAAATCGACTATATTACTTTTATATAGTTTAAAATTAAATAAATACATACATCTGCTTCTAATCGTTGGTTTAATAGAAGCCGTATATCTTGAAGCTCAGTAGGTAATCCCACGTGACTCGACGCATGGTTCCACTTATTTAAATAACTTATTAACATAATAATTTAAATTTAAATCAATTTAATCATGGTAATATCTATAGAATTGTACCTTGTTACGAGTGGGAATGTATACGGGTATTTCACTCGATGACGTAAAAATAGAAACCAAAACTAAGCCCATGATTGTAGTAGTAAAAGGAAACCACTAATTTTTATTTTTCTTGATTGCGTCACCCGACACATCTCTCGGTACAATGTTGCCAATACGGCAGACCCCTAACTGAGTTCTCCCGCTTCTCTAAAATCGACGAGTTTCAGCAGCCACCTTAGATAAACTAGATTTCGTGACTTATTTGGCATTAGGATACCCTCGATGGTCTAAAGGATGTACGCCCGAGCATATTGTTCTCTTTGGACTTTAGTCGAATCCTCAACCAGCTCCACGAAATTTTTTCGTATCCAAGCCATTTCGATCTGACCTCCGTAAATCGTCTCCAGAATCACACCCAAAAGATCTAAACATACGGCTCCCCAATCAGCAAACTTAACAGACCCAGTGACTACCGACCCGTCCACAGGTAACCCAACTGTAAATGCACGTCCTCTAGAGTGATAGTACACTCGCCGCATGAAAAATAAAATGTGTGCGCATCAGGTCTCCACCTTTTCACCAACGCACTTATTATTAGGTCCAACTTACACCCCCGGATTACAAGGGCCACATGTCAAAAATCAGCTTCCCTCAAGTATGGTTCGATTAATGGTGATGGAGGAAAGGGTAGATTACGAATATGACATTGTAAAATTTGATCTTCTGCCTATTTATGTAAAAATTTTTAAAAAATGTTAAAGTTAAAAAATAACAATGAAATAAAAAAAAATTAAACAAGATTAAAATTTATTCTTACCATTTGCAATTGATTGACGAAATATTGGCTTGTTATCAAGATGGATTAGAGATTCGACCATTGCTAAATTATATAGAACACGAAAAAATTTTAATAAAAAATTTCTTGAAAATATTAATAAAAAATATAATAAAAATTAGAATTTGGATAGAAATAGAATTTTAGTAAAAAAATTTGAGAGAGTTTTTAGAGTTGATTGAGAAATTTGAGAGATTTAAGAGAGAAATGTGAGAAATTAGTAGGTGGGAGGTTTATAGTTTTTTTTTTTTTGACCGTTGGGAGATAATGACTATTTAAAATAGTCGTTGGAAGTGAACATTAGGAGGAGGAGAAAAACGCGCTGACCTAGACGTGTTTTTGCTTAGCGTGTTGAGCTAGAAGCGCTTCACTGGTTAGAGGGAAAAAATGCTTCTAACTGGAAATTTTTTTTCTAATTTTCCCTTGAAAATAACACCTGCTAGACGCGTTTTAACAAAATCGGCCTATTTTCGTCATTTTAAAAAAATTGGCCTAGTTCCATAATTTTGAAAAAAAAGGGTTTTATTCCATAATTTAGCCATATTTTCATGTTTTATTTTTCCAAAATTTTATTAAAAAATAAAATCATGCATGTAAACCCACAACAATTATATTAGTAAAATTTTTAAATTAAAACTAAACTAAAATTTTATTTTAATACTATTATGCACATTTTATTATATCCATTTATTGTTTATCTAAACTATTGTTTAAGTCATTGATTAAGTTGTGTCACAAGTCAACTAGGCACCAACTCAGTTAAGAAAATTACGAAAATATTCTTCCATATTTAAAAAAGTTATATTATTCAAGGGTATTTAGTCTTTTTTATTTTTAAAAAAATAATAAAAAAATTAGATGTGGTTGAATTTGAACCCACACTAAATGTATTAGTAAAACTTTTAATTTACTACTCAACTAAAGTTTTATTTTGATATTTTTATACGTAGTTTTCACACGCACACGCATATGATAAAATTTCTAATATGAATAATGTTATTGTTAGATATGGCGTCACAAATTAACTTAACACTAACTTAGGATTGATGACAATACTATGACAAATAATTATATTCATGTAGTATTCTTAATCAAATGTATTCATATGTTTAAATTTCTATTTTTTATTTTAAGATTCCACATAATTCACTTGTTATTATTAATTATTTTTAAACCATACATTTCATTATTTATTGCATGTTATTTTTAAACATAAATTTATATTCTAAATACTTGGTTTCTATACGCATACGTATGTGATAGAGTTTCTATAGAGTTTCTAGCATTGATAATTCATATTATAATATATAAAAAATAATAAGATTTGAACTCACGTCATTAAGCGTCGGACAAAAATGTCAATAACTTCTCTAATCAAATCTTGTTAAAAATTTAAATGTTGGTAAAAATTAATCCATTTAAGATAATTTTACATGGGAATAAATTATTTTAGTATGATTCTAAAAAGTATAATTTTTAGACACCAATAAAATAATACAACATCATCAAATTTTAAAGATAACGAAATTTTATTATATACTCATATATATCTACTATCTTCTCTAACTTAATTTTTATTAAATTAAATTATTTAAAATAATTAATTTCTTAAATTATAAACAAACATATTTTCTTGTTTTACAATTTTTAATATTTTTTTCATAAGTTATTCAACCAATTTTTAAAAAAAGAATTAGTAAACAAAAAATTTATTGCATTAAATTTTTCGTAATAAGAATTGTGTAAATTTTAAAAGTTTTATATTATTTATTTATTTTATTTTTAATTACTTATATTTTAAAATAAATTAAAATGGAAGATTCAATTGAATATAGACGAATGTATAATATGTATTTAAAATTTTATTGGGTGGTAAATTTTTACCGATGCTAAGATATTCCCAATTTACAATATATGCACGTTATTTTTTATATTATAGTTATTATCTGGTGCTGTATGTATAAGTCTAAATTCACACGTACACTCCGGCCAGCATCAGTTTCGACTCTCTCACCCAGTTTTTGAAGAAAATATTGAAGCCATTTTTGTCTATGAACTCTTCCTTTCTTTCCTTTTCTTCTTCTACAAAGCTAGAAAGACTGAGGGAGAGCTTTAATGGAGGTTCAAAACCAAAATAAACAGAAGCCCAATTCAGATCAAGTAGTCCTCTTCATGGATGAACCAAACTCCAAACACAAAGAATCATCTCCTCAGGCACAGGCTCAGGCAGATAGTAACAACATTACCCTTCCACTCTCACAACAACAAACCCCCGCAAAAACCAAAACTCTTCGCCGTCTCAACTTCTCCAAACCCAGAGCCCGTTTTGCAGAAACAACCTTCCCTCTAACTCCCAAACCCATCCCCGAATCCGATGAAAACCAACCCTTATACCCTCACCACGATACCTCCTCCACCGACTCCGATGACGACTGGTTCGACGACGAAGAAGAAGATGGTAATGTAGGAGATAGTAAGGAAGCCGAGTACAGAAGAAGAAGAAGAAAAAGAAAGATCAACAGAAGAGCTTTAATTGAGTTCGTTCTCTTCATCATTATCATGATTTGTTTGATATGTTCTTTAACTCTACAATCGCTCCAACACAAACTTTGTTGGGGTTTAGAGTTATGGAAATGGTGTCTTATGATCATGGTTTTGTTTTGCGGACGCTTGGTGTCGGCTTGGGTTGTTGGGTTCATGGTTTTCCTTATAGAACGGAATTTCATGCTTCGTGAAAAAGTTCTATATTTCGTTTATGGATTAAGGAAGAGCTTTCAAAACTGTGCTTGGTTAGGGTTAGTTCTTATATGTTGGATGATCATGTTCCCTGATATTCACAAACAAAACATCGTTGTTAAAAAACATTTCTCGGCCTGATTGCTGTTCTAACCGGCGCCACCATTTGGCTACTGAAAATCGTTTTGGTGAAGGTATTAGCTTCATCCTTTCACGTAGCCACCTTCTTTGATCGCATGAAAGAGAGCGTTTTCCATCACTATATCCTGGATGCACTTTCGGGGCCTCCCTTAGACGAAGAGCCTAAAAAACGAGGACTGAAGCATGCTAAAACCATGCCTGCCAGGCTGAGCCCGGAAGGCAGCGGCGGAGGCGTGGCCAGAACGTTGTCGAAGAAAGGGTCGAGAAGGATTGACATGGAGAAGCTGAAGAAGCTTAGCTTGGAAGGGAGAGCTAATGCATGGAGCGTCAAGAGGCTGGTCAACTACGTTAAGTCGTCGGGATTGTCCACGATATCCAGGACGGTCGATGATTTTGGGGCGGGGGAATCGGAGATTAACAGCGAGTGGGATGCTCGGACATGTGCTCAGAGGATCTTCAAGAATGTGGCCAAGCCAGGGGCCAAGTAAGTTTGCCTTTTAACCCTGTTATTGCTTAATTCCTCATTGCCCATCGGAATCTAATGAATCATTTTATAATCTCATTTCTTAGATTGAAGTTGAACCATGAAAATAAAACGCCAAGGATTTATAGATACATTGAATACCATCCCATATTATCCATAATTGTTTTAAAAAAAAATTAATGAGCTAGAAAGCACTATCTAATGCATCAGCTCTGTAAAATTAATTACAAAATTTCAACATTTGGAAAAAGATCATATTTTTATATAAAAAAGAATAAGCATCCATTTTTTTCTTTTACATTTTCTAAAAGCAAAAAGGCTGCTAATTGCAGGCCCATAATTTAGCACGTATGCAACATGATATGCTCCCAATTCCATCTCTACTTTGAAACATGCTAGAATTCCAGTCATCATCAAGTCATAGAATATATATAGTCCAACCCCACTGCGCACTCATTCCGTTTGATATATAAGAACAGGAATGTCACTCTGTCACCTTTTATTTATTTGAGACACTAATTCCTTCTGTCTTAATCAATCTTTTTCTTTTTAGAATATTCAAGAATTTATAAAAAATAGAGGAATGCAGCCATTATCTTAGCTGTGATATGCACTTTCACAGCAATTAAATCTTGTGCACAGAAAGTGGGGAATATTTATATTTATAGTGGAAAATGCACACTCATCATTGAACTCCACTTGGGATTTTCTTTTCTTTCCAAGGTTTGGTTGACAACAAAAATCCTAGGATTTTTTTTACTATAGGTAAAAATATAAAAATACACCGCTTTTACAATAATATAATTTATTTATTTTTTAATTAAGTTAGTATTTTTTGACTTGTGATATCATCCAACTTAAAATCATCCCTAAACAATTTAAATACGACTTTAATCAATTCCTACAATCATTCTCTATTTTTTTAATATTTATTTTTTTAATATTTTATTATATGTCTATAAGACACTTGTTAAATCCTTGACTTTACTTATTTGTGAAGTTTAAAAACTCTACTGACGGTGCACCAAATATGTTTCATATTAATTTCTAATATTTTTTTTGTGGTAATACAATAAAAATACTAATGCAATATTAAAAATTGGTTATTATAAATAATTCCCATGTAAATTTAAAAATATTGTGAAATTAGAAAACTTCAATATAAACTTATTATATGTAATGACTAATGTAGTAATTTTATTGTTATAATTTCAAATAATTGAAAGAATGAGCAAATTTAAGGGCTAATTGAGTAAATTTAAATTTCAAAAGTACTTATAAATAAAGTATAAAATGTTGAGTGGTTTAATTTGTAAATTTGTTCCTTCAACTTTAATAATTGAAATTTTCTTTCCTTACTTTCCATTTTTGCAGTACATTTGAGAAAAAAAACTTTTTTTTTTCATTAGTAGCTTTTTGCTTTTTATTTTTAACCGTTAATATTTTTTCTAAAACCAGTAATCACACGACACCGACTAAACTTGAATCTCCAGTTTTAAGTTACTAGAAAATCATAAAGTCAACCGAATTTATTTTAAAAATAAAGCCATTTCTTATTTTGTATCTTGTATTTGAAAAAAAAATGTATTTTTTGTGTTCTTGAAAATTAAAAAAATAAGGTCATATTTTTCATCTTCTTCGAAATTGAATACAATCTTTTAACTTTCATCTTTTGAAATACTTAAAACCTACAAAAACATTATCACCATGTCATCCTTTGATTTTCGAAAGTAACAGTCTTCTTTAACACGAGGGTATTAAAATTCATTGAAGCACTTAAATTATAAAAGACTACAACTTCTATCAATTTATATTAGTGTTTTAAAAATTTTCAAAATTAACTCAAATAATCTATTTATGAAAAAAATTCAAACATAAACAATTTTCAATTCAATATGCAATCGAAAAAAAAATTACTGATATTGTTTTTACGAAAGTATATAAAGATGAACTTTTAAAAATTAGAAAGCGATTATCTTTTTTGGTGTGAGAGATTTAAATTTTAATGAAATATTAAACTCGTCAAAACTTATTAAAAATTTAATTTAATTTTTCTTTTTTATTAGATTTAAAATCATATTGAGGTGTATATAATTTTATGTTATTTTTTTAATTATTTTGCATATATGATATACTAATATTAAATTTTTAATTATTGTGCATTTTGATAAAGAATTATGTGTAGAAACATTTATGGTATAAACTGTTCATTAATTAAGCATAAGAAAAATTTTAAAAAAATATTATTATCATTGTCATCTTTTAATCGAAAATATTTAATAAATATAAAAAAAACATATATGCAGTAAAGTATTATATAATTAATTTTTTATATTAGTTGTGTTATTTATAAAATAATGATAATAATTATATCCCATTAAAAATATTTAAGGAGAAGGAATTGTAGGAAATTGTTATTCCACATCATCCTTATCCTTTTTCAATAGTAAAATGACTAACAAATTTTTCCTCTTGATTTTTAGTGTTTTTCTCCTGAAAAATTTTTAATTCAACTAAAAAATGTAAAAATGCAAGAAAAAAAATATGATTTGATATTCTCTTATTGGAAAAAGATAAATATGGTGTGAAATCATAATTTTATATAATTTTTTCTCATATTTAAATTTATTATATTTAAATAATTAAAAAGATATACATTAAATATACATTAAAAAGATATTACTTTAAAAACAAAAGTTATGGGCCAAAAATTCAGCACTAATATTTAAAGAATATTTGTAAACTAATTTGAAAAAAAATTATTAGCAATTAAAATATTGTCACTAATTTAAGCATAAATAAAGGAAGAATTTAAACCTAGGAATTAAAAAATTGTTAAAGTTGTTATAAAAAAAACTGTCAGGTTGAAAAATCTAAGTAGTAATATTTATTAGGAATAAAAATATCAGAAAAATTCTTAAATAATTATTTATTAAAAATATATTTTTTGTCATTAATATTTTAATATACACCAGTAATTCACGTGATATGTTATTAATATTTTTAGAATTAATTTATTGAGTAGTAATGATTCAAATCATCGTAGTTATCATTATATGATTTTAAAGATTTGTTTCCTAAATTTAGTTAGTTGACCGTGATCAATTTTATTATTAGTCAAGCTGAAATGTTCTTATTTATTAGAAATAAATATATTTTTTATCATCAATTTAAGAGTAAAATTAGAAGGGTATAATTTAAGGATAAAATTATGTTTTCTATAACATGGTAACCTGCCAAGTATTAATAATTTATGGTTCGAGAATTCAACTATAATATATTGGATTATATTTCATAATTATAACTCTAAATTGCTATTGTATATACATATTAGATTAATAACTTTAAATTACTATAATATATATTAAATAAATAAGATAAATGATTTTGTTTTTGGTATCTAATAAATTTTAATAAACTTTGTTTGGGAAAAGAAGGGAAATTATATAGATAAGGTATTTTCCAAAGGTAAGGTTACTAATTTCAAAAGGTAAATAGAAATGAATAAATCTTTTTAAAAGAAAAGCAAAGGTAAGGTTAGTTTTTACAAACAATGTGAAAGTGTATAGATAGTGTTGATTGAGAATGACGACGCATCGTAGAAACCAAAAAATGGTCCTAAAATCACATTTGTCCATAGGAATTGTACGGCTATATAATATATGTGATACTCGACCATTCACTGCATGGTTTTATGTTTTATGTTTTTTTCTGTTTGGCATTACAAATTATTTTAGCTTTTAATTCTTTTTTAAAAAAATTAACTTTCTATTTAATTTTTCATCTCTTTTAATTTTTAAATTTGCATTATTTATCAAAACAATTCAAAACGAATGGATTTTTCTATTATTTTTAGTATTTAAACTTGTACTATTTGTCAAATTACCTCAAAATAGATAGAATAACTTTGCTGATGTGATATCCACATGAATTGCTAAAAGATGATTTTAAACAATATTTTTAAAAAATTAAAAAAAATTATAAACAATATTTTTAATTTTTTTAAAAATTAATTACTTGTCAACATGGACTGCACATGGATGCCACACTAGTAAAATTAATTTTTTTAATCTATTTAAAGATGATTCAAAAAATAATACAAATTAAAAAATAAAATAAAATATTAAAATAATTTTTTTATAAGGCAAATAAATAATTATGTCTTTCAGTTTTAAAGAACCAGGGGCTACATACTTTGTCTCTTTCCATCAACAAAGCATAGGAAAGGAAGTTTCCTCAATTTATTTAAATTATAAATATTGAAGTTTTAATCTATTATCCATATATTAAATATTAGCATTAAGTTAAATACATATTTCTACTAATTATTTATCATAATTTATGAGGTGTAGTTTAGTGACTATTTATCTTGTTTTTTTTTTAATTATGTGGTTGAAGATTTGATTCCTACTCATAAAAATGGAGTACATTTCGTTACCTTTATTTCTACAAAAACAAAAGTACACATTTAATATATAACTTTGTTTTAATTGAATAGTTGGGTTGAACATATAATCTTATAGATTACACGAGTTTAACTTTTCATTAATTTAAATAAATTTATGTCAATATAGATAGGATTTAAATGAAATTTTTAGTTTAAGTTGAGTTATTCTATTATTTCAAATATAAAGATGTAATCAAAATAATAAATTAAACCTTAGAATAAAAACGAGAAAAAATTGTCGCACAAGCACACAAAAGAAGAGAAATAATATTTGATTTTAAGATTCATTCTCCATCAACTTTGTTTTAAAAGTACTTTCAACTTAATCATTTTCCCTGCATTCTCCTAAATAATTATCACCTCTAACTTAAATTTTTATTTTAATTCTCTTTAATAAATACATATAAAGGTATATAGAAGAGGAAGACCTATTGAAGTTCTTGAATAGTGAAGAAGTTCATACTATATTTCCTCTCTTCGAAGGAGCCCTTGAGACTGGAAAGATCTCCAAATCTTCCTTTAGAAATTGGGTGGTAAGATTCAATTATGAGGCTTTATTTTTAAATAATTTAATTTTAGATCTCATATTTTCTAGTGATTTATATTGCATTTTCATGTAGAATATGTGTATGTACATCAATTTCACTGTTTAATTAAAAGTTTTAAAGTTAAAATTACTTTTATAGAATGTAGTATAAAAGTTTGAAATTTCAAATTTTAAATTAAAAATTATAGTCTAATAATTATTATTGTTGGTAATTTTTATTAAAATTTGTCAATTTGATTTTAGTCATATGTCATGTCACACAATGGCAACCTAATCAGCATGTTAAATTGACAAATTTTGAGAGAAAATATTTATAATTTTAATGGTTGTATTAAGATTTTAAAATAATACAAAAGTAAAAGCACTTAATTTTGAATTTTTAGTGGGTATTTTTTTTAAATGATTAATTGTATTGATGAATAGTACGTTAGTATCCAGGTACATGCATATGTTGAGCGCAAAGCCTTGGCTCATTCCTTGAACGATACCAAAACAGCAGTCCAACAGCTGCACAGATTAGCAAGCGCAATAGTTGTTGTGATTATAATCGTAGTTTCCCTTCTAGTAATGGGGGTTGCTACCATTAAGGTCATCTTCGTTGTTACATCTCAGTTGCTTCTTGTGGGATTCATGTTCCAAAACACCTGCAAAACCATCTTTGAATCCATCATTTTCGTCTTCGTTATGCACCCTTTTGACGTGGGTGATCGTTGTGTCATCGATGGAGTTCAGGTAAAGGGATGGTTTATTTCTTTACAAACGAAAATCAATATTTAAGATATTGATTGATTGCAAACCGCAGATGATTGTGGAAGAAATGAACATATTGACTACAGTGTTCTTAAGATATGACATGGAGAAGATATATTATCCGAACTCTGTTCTTCTTACAAAGCCTATTAGCAACTTCAGAAGAAGCCCCGACATGGGAGATACTGTTGATTTCACCATTGATGTCTCTACTCCTATTGAAGATATCAATGCTCTCAAGAAAGCTATACAATTGTAAGTACTCTACTTCACCGAAACATGAATAATTAAAACAAGATGTAAATTAGAAAGATGAAGTGAGAGGGAAATTGCAGGTATATTGAGAGCAAGCCAAAGCATTGGAGTCCAAAGCACTCGTTGATGTTCAAGGAGATTGAGAACATGGACAAGATGAAGCTGGTTCTTTGCGTTCAGCACACAATAAACCACCAAAACTATGGCGAAAAAAGCAGTCGAAGATCAGAGCTGGTGTTTGAATTGAAAAAGATCTTCGAGGCTCTTGGTATTAAATACCGTCTTCTGCCTCAGGAGGTTCATCTTATCACCAACCAGCTTAACAACATCATGCCCAATGCCAATGCCAATGCCAGAATCCCCACGTAATCAAATATATATATATATATATCCATTTCTTCAACAGCAAAAAGAAAAGAAAAGAAAAGAAAAGAAAAAAGGAAAACCTATTTCCTACGCTTGTTTTGGACCTAAAAGTTCGGTGTCTTTAGAACGGGTAACACTTTGAAATTGATTGTTTTAGTTTGTACATTTTGATGGGGTAATATTGGTTTCAATAAGATAATAAAGATAATGAATTTAGTTATGGTAGTAGCAACATTAAAATTAATAATGAAATACTTATTTAAATTTAAAAATAATGACGGTGGTAAGGTGAAAATAAATTTAAAAAAAATTTAATGAGTGTCTCTATATATAATAAAAATAAAAATATTAAAATCATATTTATATTATGTAATAACTTTAAAATTATATTAATGTTAAATAATAATTAAAAAATTTTAAATTAATATTTATATCAAAAATAAATTAACTATTTCAATTATATTTATATTATTTAATAAAATATATTAAAATTGTTTCATTTTAAATAATAATTTAATAATTAAAATTGTATTTATATTAAAATAATATAACAAAGATAATAAAAAATTAAAAGGGATAAAAATGAAAATGATAAACTACACCCAAGGTCACTAACAGGAGTGAAGCCAGATATTTATTTTAAGCCAGATATTTGTTTTAAGGGGTTAAAATAAAGGGTTTAAAATTAAATTGTAATTTTTTCGATAGTAAAAATGCAATTTCATCATTTTTAATAACCTATACCTTTATAATTTTTAAAAGATTAAATCATTTTTTTATCATTTTAGGGGGCCAAAGTACAATTTTACCTTTATTAATTTAAAATTTTAAAAACTTTAAAGGGCCTAAATGGAAAATTTTTCATTTTAGAGGGGCGGGGCCCCTGCCAAAATCCTCTAGCTACGCCCCTAGCCATTAAATTATTAGTAAGTTTACGTTTTGATCACTCAATTTCAACAGGTTATGAAAGGTCCTTGAACTATTTGAAAGTTTTCAATTAAGTCACTAAACTATTAAAATCGCTATTGTATGACATTCTCTATTTGCACTGCTAGCTACAATTAAAAACTTTTCTTCTCATTCTCTTCTACAATTCATTTCTTTTTCATTAATCAGCTTTGAACATCATAAATATGCAAACCAGAATCCAAACAAGTTTTTTCTCCAATCTAATAATGACTGCTAGATTGGCTTAGATCTAATGTATGCTATTCTACTTGTCAATGAGTATTGATTCACTGTACCGATTATCAAATCGTCACTTAAAGCTCATTAGCTAGACTTTAGAAAAAACTTAACAACCAATAACTTAAATAAAAATTTTCAAATAATTCAATGCCTTAAAATAATTCAATGATTATTTTATAACTTATTAAAATTAAATTACCAAAATATAAACTTATTAATAATTTTAAATTGCCAAAATATAAACTTATTAATAATTTAACAACCTTAATTTTAGTTTACCCAAATAAAAATTATAGGCTCCATTGGAAGTTTTGTCAATAAACCAAACCCTTTGAGCTATAGTTGAAAACGGTAGTAGTGGAGTGCGTTTGCTCCATTGAGATTTTGCCAAACACCTTCCCAATGGTGTTGTGGTGAGATTGGGGAGAATTCATAACCAAAATGTCATATGATTCCATTGCACAAGTAGTTTAAGATCCAAAGGGAGTCTTGTTGAATTCAACTCAAGTTAAAAAGTCTTGTCACCATTATTAAAAAAAATTAAAATTTTAATTTATACTAGAAATTCTCTTACGCATATATATATATATATATAGAAATTACATATTTAAAATTTAGGGTATGTGGAGTTATATCCCCAATAGGATACAGTCAAAATAACATACAATAAATAATAAAATCTATAATTTGAAACTAATTAATAATAACATATATAATATGTATGATATTTAGATGAAAAAATTAGATTAAATTGTGAGTAAAAAGAAATTTAAACAAGTAAATACATCAGATTAAAAATATTAACTATAGATTGTGAGTAAAATAAAATTTAAACACATTCATATATCACATTAAGAATATCAAATTCACTAAATTATTTATCATGGTGTAGTAATCAATCTTTAGTCGATATCGAGTTAACTTATGACATAAACTCAATCAATAACATTGCATACAATTGATGAAGGTAATAAAGTATACATAATAAAATTAAAATGCACAAAATATTTTAAGATAAAGCTTTGTTTGAGTGCTAATAAAGTGTGGAAATGACGTATTCAGAAAATATGGATGTGTTTAAACATAATATATAATAAATAATGAAACATATGATTTTGATGTGATTTCTCGATCTTTGTAGGTTCAGAAAACAGCTTGATTGAAGAATTGTCTTGAAATGGTTCAAAACGTGGAAACCTTAATTCGAAGCGCTTGAATTCTTTAAGGAACCGTAGCTATATTGAAACTACAACTCGCTTAAACTTGACCTTATACTCGAATCTTGGTGTATCGAAGTCGCCACACCCCGAGAAGGTAAACGGAGTGATAAGACAAAATTTGAATGCCACAAACTTTAAAGAAAGTTTGGTAACTTTAAAGAAAGTTTGGTAAGTTCAAATAGTTCAATGAAGAATCACAGAGAAATATTCTCACAAAATATGATTTAATTTCAAGCAAAAATTTTTTTTTTAATACATGAATGACTTAGAGCGAAATTTATAGGCCTCAAATGACCTCATTAAACTAGCTTAAATCAGACCATTAAATTCGATTTAACTCTTTGATGGTTAGCCCAAAAGGCATGTCTCTTCACTTGTTTTTGAGTAGATGAAAGGGCATGTCTTTTCATTAGTCCATGGATAGCTTAAAGGTCACCATCTTTATGAAGATTAATGCTCCTTAAGTTGTTTTGCAGTCCTTTCTTCTACCATAATTGAATGGCTTCATTCTTTGTATTTCCTCCCTTTAATTGGTGCCATGAATTGGCCTTTAAGTGCACCAAAACCGATCATTATTTGAAGAGTCTTTCTTTGGTCTTTTGAAGAGTCATCTGATCAAGAATGAATGCTTATTAAACACTTGAAACCTATTCACATTCTTGTTTAACTTAAAACATTTAGCTAAAAATGAAAATAAACACACTTTAACTTATGTATTAAAATAATAGCTAAATTAAATAACACACATATATATATAAACTAACTCAAACATATTTATTAACTAAGATGCTTAAATGCATGGTTATAAGATGCGAACTAACTGAACAAATAAGTTACTTAATGCATGACTTATTTTAAAGATGCAAACTTTAACTAACATAGGAGTTACATAATGCATGACATAATTTATGATATAATCTTAACTAAAATGAGAGTTACATAATGCATGACTTTATTAAATGCAGAATACATAATGCATGTCATAACTAAAAGATATGGATTAATAATGCAAGACATTTATTTAAAGATGATATCATAAACTAAAATAGACTATAAAGTACTTGATTAATTAAAACCCAAAAAAAGGAATCATCCAATCTCTTGGATCAAAATTTTGACTTGATCTTGGCCCAATCAGAACTTGATTATTTTGGACTTGTTCCTCACATCCACACAAAGGCCCTTTAAACTCCTTTTGACCCACTTTGTTCGACCTTCCATTGTTGACCCAATTGAAAATCACAAAAGGATCGATCCTCGTTTTGATCATCATAAGAAGATGTGACCATTGGTAATTCATCCCATCATCAACTTGTTTCACTTTAACTAAATTTAATTCAACCTTGGTGTTTAGAATCACATTAAATTTGAAGCTAAGTAGTAATAATAACATAAATAATATATACAATATTAAAATAAAAAATTTATATTAATTTGTGTGTAAAACGAAATTTAAACATGTAAATACATCATATTAGTATTGGAACATCGATACGCCCTGTGGCGTAGCAGAAAAATTATTCTAGCTACCATCAACCACGGCTCTATGTACGATGAACGAATTAGGTTTAAGAAGAGTTGAAGATAAACCTTTAGGATCTGATTTTTTTCACAATGTCTATTCCAAGCCGTAACCAAAAACGTCACGGCTCTATGCAATCCACCTAGTCAAAGTAAGAACAGCAAAAACTCTTTATACTTTTCAAAAAGAATTCAAAAAGTGGCTGCTAAACATTTTTTGATTTTTTTTCTTGGTAACCCTAACACTATCTGAGATTCACTCTCTTTGCAAAAACAATTGATGCATTTTTACAATCAATTAGATAGCTGAGAATCTGTATTTATATTACAACTAGTATTTTTGAAATTATTTTAATTTTTTTTACAAATTTTATAACATTTCATTAATAAAATTAAAACATAATAAGATATAAATTTAATTTAAAAACATGATATTTAATATTAGACTGAATTTAAATAAATAATAATTTGTATTGAATTTAAATAAATAATAATTTGAAATTATTTTTAAATGATAAATGTTATAACAGTAGATTGTGTGAAATTTTATTTTTATATATCATTTCTAACTTAAATTTAATTATTAATTAGTGAATTTAGATTATTAGTTAAATTTATATATCGTGATCACTAAATAATTTATTGCAATATTATTGATATTTTTAAATATTTATTTCAATTTTAATAGTGTATTTAATTTGTAAAAGATATATTTGAAAATATTTATTTAAACGGTTTTAAAATTTACAATGTATTATTATGTAAAATTGTAAGTTGAATTATTGAATATAAGTTGTAACAACCCGTTTTTAGTTCAATCGGAATAATGGTTTCAGGACCACAAATCCAAAGTCAAAATAATTGTTTTATTATTATTTCAATATCTACAGTATGATAATATGATTGTGTGAAAATTTCATTGAGAAATTTTATCGTTTGAATGCTTAATTTTATAAAAAAGACTAAATAGCATAAAGTGCAAAAGTGATGTTCTAATAGTTAAAGGTATTAAATAGCTATGGAATATTAAAGAGGAGGTCATTATATTGTAATTAGACCATTTCAATTGTGAGTGGACAATTATGAGCATATATGAAGTTATTTTTAATGTTTTAAAACAAGGTTAATTTTGTAATTTAGTAAAATAAGTTAAATTAAATAAAACAAAAACAAATTTTGGTTCATTCATCTTCTCCACCACCGAAATTAGAAGAAAGAAATTTTCATGAAGGCTTGCTAGGGTTCGGTCACTTTGATGCTCAATTGTAAGTCTGTTTTTGTTCCATTTATAATGATTTTTATGCTTTTGAGATCGTTGCAACTAGGTCTAACTAAACCAGGGACTAATTTGCAAAACTGTTAAAAGTTTAGGATGTTTCCATTGATGAATATGTATGAGTTTTGAAGTTTCTTGATAGATTATGAATGTTTGTTGTGAATTATACAAGTTTTATTAAGTGATTTTTAGTAAAAAATGCAAATTAGGGATTAAATTGTGAAATGTGGAAACTTAGTGGTTAAAATGTGAAATAAATGGAAAATATTGGCTGCTAGGGACCTATTTGTAATTTGGCTAGCATGGGTTAGTATTGAATTTCATGAATTTATGATTTTATGAAATAAGGACTAAATTGTAAAAGTTGTGAAACATTAGGGGCAAATGTGTAAAAGTGCTTTAATGTGAACTTTGGACTAAATTGAATAGAAAGATAATTAAATAAGTTAATTTTGATTATATTTAGATCAATAAAATTGAAACTCGAATCTAGATCGAGGGAAAGACAAAGTTCTCGACTAATTGATCAATTTAACCGTTTTTACATTCGAGGTAAGTTCGTATGTAATAAATTTCATTATAAATGTATTTAAAATGATTTGATATTGCATAAACTGTGATCAAGAGACTGCAGACATGTTCGGAAATAATTTGACAATGATTCGACATTTGAAATCCCGGTTGAACCTTAGGAATAGATTGGGATACTAGTGACATGTCATTAGGGGATTATTGTGATTATATGATCCGGGTGTTGGTCCTGTACGTCCTACCGGTGGCTGAGTATACCAGCATGTGTTGCAGTTACTTGACAGCTTATGTGAGCAGCACCGTATAGCTACGTCTTGACCCACAGCTTGTGTGAGTAAACCCGTTGGTAGCTCTAGTGTGAGCAGTACATGTGATATGAGATTGAGATAGCTTTGGCTATATATGTGACACTTCAGGTGCGAGTTTCCCATGTATCTGATAGTATTCCCAATGGTTCAATGGGTAAATGAAAGACATGGTTGAATATGATATTGATACGAGATGGTACAGGTATGTACATGAACTGTATAAGCTTAAATCGAACAAGTTGTGAAGTTCATACACAAGATTATGATTGAAAATGTGAAAGGTTTGTTAGTTAAATGAATTACATGTTGATATGTTCAAATTGATAGTTTGTATATTTATGTTAAGATTGAGTTTATTTTATACAAGCTTACTAAGCTATAAAGCTGACTTTTTTTTCTATGTTTTATAGTGAATTTAAAGTTAGCTTGGATTCTGGGATCGTCAGAGATTTCGTCAAACTATCTAACTATTGATTTGGTACTTTTAAGCTTATGTTTTGAGTATATGGCATGTATAGGGACTTTGGTCATTTTGGCATATGTTTTGTCAATGTATTTAGCCATTTGAACTGGCTTGTAAATGTTTTAAGTTTGGTTTTGTTTTGCCATTTGAGTTGGCTTAATTTTGGTTGGTATGGTTATGTGTATAAAGGTGTGCATATGGCTTATATTATGTAGTTAAGTTTGGCCTTGTGATGCCTATTGATAATAGATGTTGTGATTGTCAAATAGTAGAAACTAGAGAAGTTATATGCTTGTAAATTTAGCTTGTTGATGTATAATTGAATGTGCATAATTGGTTAATTGTGTATGTGTGAATTTGGTATAACATTTATTATGTTTGTTTAACTAAAAATAAATTTCCAAAAATAATTTTAAAAAATTTATAAAATAAAGAGAGATGGAGAGAATAAAGAACAAATAAAATATGAAAGCAATAGAAAATGTACTTTATTGATCAAAAGAGATGATTACAATGCTTTATCAGAGTCTCTATTTATAGGCATAAGAAGTATAAAAGAAGTAAAGATCTAATTCTAATAACTATTAGAATTTAAAGTACATCAAAACTTTATCTTGACCATGATGGACATGCACTTAATAAAATATTCATAACACTCCCCATTGGATGTCCATTGGTAAATAATGTGCCTCGTTAAAACTTTATTAGGAAAATTTTGTGGGATAAAAACCTAATGAAGGAAAAAGAGTACACAATCTTTTATTACAAGTTGCCTCATTAAAAACCTTTACCAGGAAAACCAATGGGACAAAACCTTGGTTAAAGGAAAAGAGTATAACTTGTTTTAGACTCCCCCTGATGGCAACATTACATTACATCTTTGAGTAGATGCATTCCAATCTTGTGTAGTAGTCTTTCAAATGTTCAAGTTGGCAATGCTTTAGTAAAAAGATCTGCTAAATTCTCACTAGATCAAATTTGTTGAACATTCATATCACCTCTTTTCTCAAGATCGTGGGTAAAGAATAATTTTGGTGAAATATGTTTTGTTTTGTCACCTTCGATATAACTGTAACGCCCCGGACCCTTGGCCGTTACTGGGGTCGAACACTAGATGTTAACGGCTTAGTTCGTCAATTATACAGCTCAAACAATGTATTTCTAAAACTTCCAGACAAGCTGGCTAGCTGCGTCACAGTCACTTTAAAAATCATATCTCGAGTTTCAAAACTAAAAAACCAATTCCGTAAATTTTCCCTGAATCTAGACTCGTATATCCATTTATGGATTTATTTCTAGAATTTTTGGTTGGGCCAATTGGTACAGTTTATTAGTTAAAGTCACCCCTGTTTCAGGGTTTGACTACTCTGACCTTCAAGCATTACGACTTAGATATTTCCCTTTAAAGAGCTTCAATACTTATGCCGTTTGTTTCTAATGAATCTAGACTCAAAAGGGAATCTATACATATAAGGCATGACTTCTAATTGTCTCTTATTAATTTATGGTGAATTTCTAAAGTCGGGACAGGGGATCCAGAAATCGCTCTGACCCTGTTTCACAAGAGTTTAATTATCTCCTAACATACAGCTCATATGGTCGTTTCGTTTCTTCCATATGAAAATAGACTCATCAAGATTCGATTACATAATTTATTCCTTATTTAATTCCATTCCTACTATTTTTAGTGATTTTTCAACCTTACATCACTGCTGCTGCCAGCATCTGTTACTAAAGCAAACTATGCCTATTTTGTGATTTTTCCTTAATCTAACTAATAATTCATCATACATATCATGAATTTAACGCCGAGAATAATCAGCCATGACAACATTATCAAACCAATTTTTACTAAGATTTATGACGAAGAATCATAGGACCAAAATCCAACTTAACATTTATGCCATTTTCGCATGGCTAAAGTTTACATACCAAAGTTCAACAAAACATAATAGCCTATACATGCCGAAATGTTCTCCTAGGCCAACTAAGAAGAAGATACCCAAAAAGTTGCAATCCGGTGTGATGACTTTGACGACGGTCACGAGCACACAAAATGGATCAAGAACCTAAATAAGCAACAAATAAGCACACCAAATGAGTACATAACTCAGTAAGTCATAAGCGTCACATAATCATCCATTAATAAATTATCACATGAGAAAACAAAGGAAAAGGAGTTAATTCTCTCCACCCATACCGAACTATGCTATAGTTCCTTAGACCTTTCGGTTCAATATCATACCAAGTACTACATTAACATTTCATATGCTACTCAACATGATATTTGAGGCATTTTCCATGGATGATTTCATTCTCGTTACATTCATACAACTAAATGACATTCCCTCTATTCCACGATGAATCTTATGTACGTGACTTCAAGTATAATTATCACATAGGTTCAAGACTTACCAAGCAAAATTCCAAATATAAACATAACGTCTATTAGCCACAAACTCAAGACACTTACTCGTTCCGCTGTCCGTGATCAACTCAATAAGGTCGCACCCTTAGTGTCAATAGTGATTCAAAAACATATAGTAAGTCCGCACACTTAGTGTTATATAATCGAACTCGCACACTTAGTGCTATACAACTTGAACCCGCACACTTAGTGCTATACAATTTGAACCCGCACACTTAGTGCCAATTTCATGATCATAAATGTTTACACCCGCACACTTAGTGCCGAAATCAACAACTCAATACATCTCACCTCCTTTCTTTTTCATTCAATACTTTCATCACCCCATGCATACATGTATATATATATTTATCATTCCATTCAGCATAATTACATAGACGTTATGACCATTTAAATCAATACAAAATATATGCTTAATGACTTACTTGTGTTGGGTAAGATGGTTCCAACTCGGCTACTCGATGATCTTTTCTTTGCCTTTGCTCGATTCTCCTCCTTTAACTCCTTGAGCTTAATCAATAAATCAACTAGTTTAACCGCCTTGCTAAATATTTACAATCCAATTACACATGCATATGTATGTTAGTATATTCAGCAATCACCCTTACTAATCACCCATTTAGTCGATTGTAGGGAATTAAATATAATATCTCTAGGATGTACTCTACATGGCCGAATATACCATGTTAGTTTTTTAACATTTCCTATGTAATTACATATAGGTTTTTACACCTTAAGTTTCACACATTTCACCTTTTAATGCCTATTGCTCATCCCTTTGATCTTAACCTAAATGACAACTCCCTCTCCCCATATCTCAACCGAATTATCCATAACATCAAGACTAAAATTTTGCACCTTGAACTTCATACATTTATAAAAACTTCCATAACTCATTCGGCCCTATCAAGAACCATTTAACATGCTAGGAAAATAATCATAGAGGAAGAAGTTAACATTCTCAATAAACTCACCTTTTGACCGAATGTACAAGGAGCCTCTAAACTACTCATCCAAAATCTCTACCCTATTCTAAGACTTAGTCATTCGGCATATAGCCCAAATCACCATGAAAAATCTCAAATTTCTTGACATTACCAAGAGTGCATCCACAATTTAGCTTAGCATATTATAAATCCAAATCAACAAATTCAAAGCTTACCTCCTATAGCTAAAGATGAATGCCGACTTGCTCTAGGTAAGTTCCCCTTATTTTTCTTCCTTGTTTCGGCCTTGGCAAGATGGAGAAGAAGATGAACACTCCTCTTCCCTTTTTCTCTTTTATTCAATTTTATTATAATTATTTTAAGCCATTTGTTAACTAAACAAAACATATTAAATTAGAATAAGTGGAGCACCATCACCCCTTGGCCGGCCACTCTTCATCTTTTGGGTAAATTGACATGCAAAACCACCCTTTTTGGTACTTGCACTAATAGACCATTTTAAATTAGCCTATCATATTTCACCATGTCTCATATTGATCCCTATTTAATAATTTCTCATGCAATTGGCAAAATTAGAGAATGAAACTTCCACATACTCATGTATACACATAATAAGCATAGAATATAGCAATTAATTATTTTTATGACTCGGTTTTATGGTCCCGAAACCACTTTCCGACTAGGGTCACACTAGGGCTGTCACAATAACCACCCTTTAATTGAACTATATATATTGCATTATCTTCGTATAAGATAGTGGTCATCTTTTCCTGTAAAGGAAAATTACATATCTTCTGGATATATTTGGTTAATAACCTTAGCCAAACACAATCTCGACTTGCCTCTTGTATTGCAATTATTTCTGCATGACTTGAAGAAGCAGTAGCTAATGTTTGCTTTGTTGAACGTCTTGATATGGCAGTACCCCCACATGTAAATAAATATCATGTTTGAGATCAACATTTATGTAGATCTAATATGTATCTAGTATCAGCATAGCCAACTAATAGAGATTTTAAATCATTTGAATAAAATAACCGCATATCAATAGTCCCTTTGAGATATCTAAATATATGTTTAATTTCATTCTAATGTCTACGTGTTGGAGAAGAACTAAATCTTGCTAACAAGTTTACAGCAAAAGCTATATCAGGTCTTGTGTTGTTTGTAAGATACATCAATGCCCCTATGACAATCAAATATGGTACTTCAGGACAAAGAAACTCTTCATCATTCTCGTAAGGATGAAATTGATCTTTATGCACATCTAATGATCGTACAATCATCGGGGTACTCAATGAGTATGTTTTATCCATGTAAAATTTCTTTAATATCTTTTTCTTATAAGTTGATTGATGAACATGAACTCTATCTTTTAAATTCTCGATTTGTAAACCAAGATAAAACTTTACTTTTCCAAGATCCTTCATCTCAAATTATTTCTTTAAACAATTTACTGTATTTTGAAGCTCTTCAGGAGTTCCAATAATATTTAGATCATCAACATAAACAACAATTATCACAAAATCTTAACCAAACCTTTTTATAAAGACACATGACCAAATTGGATAATTTTTGTAACCTTTTTTTAACAAGTATTCATCAAGACTATTGTACCACATATGTCCTGATTGTTTTAATCTATATAAACTTTTTTTAATTTGATCGAACAATTTTCTCAAGAAACTCTATATCTTTTTGGGATTTTAAATCCTTCAAGGATTTTCATATAAATTTCACTATCAAGTGTGCCATATAAATAGGATGTAACAATATCCATTAGATGCATGTCAAGTTTTTCACGTACTGCCAGACTAATAAGATATCTAAACGTGATTGCATCCACCACAGTAGAATATGTCTCTTCATGATCAATGTTGGTCCTTTACGAAAATCCTGTGCTACAAGTTGAGCTTTATATCTTACGACTTCATCAATTTCATTTTGTTTTCATAAAAATACTCATTTATATCCTACCAACTTTACACCTTTAGGTGTTTGGACTATAGGTCCAAAAACTTCATGTTTAGAAGGTGAATTCAGTTATGCTTGAATTGCATCTTTCCATTTTGGCCAATCTTTTCTATTTTTACTTTCCTCAATAGATTTAGGCTTAGGATCCTCATTTTCTTTTATTATTTCAATAGCAATATTTTAAGCAAAATTGTTGTTGACAACTACATTTTTTTCCGGTTCCATCTTTTTCTCGCATTGACATAACTTATTGAGATCTCTTTATTTTTATCATTTTCATTTTCACTTTTAGGTACCTGAATCTCTTCTTATGTTTTATAATTAGTTATGTCTTGGGTCTCTTTAGGAACCCCCGCCTCCACTACATGACCATCTTGAATGTTTGCTCATTTACTTTTACAATAATTTTTATCTTTGGAACAAACCGGTCTTCCACGCTTTAGGCATGGATTACTTTCTTTTGCAGTAACAGTTTTCCTTATTAAGACCTCAATTCGTATTGGAGCATTTTCAGCTAGTATGTGAGATTTGATGAATCTAGCAGTTGATTTGTAAAATGAATCATCTGTTGAACTTCTGGTTCATATTGCTTTGTTTGAGGATCTTAGACATTGATAATTCATTTCAAGTACTTTACTAATCCATCTTTTTATATTTTCCCCTTAATGTTGGAAAACTGACAACTCATGTTATAATTAAATCTCGAATTAATAGGTCAAAAATATTTATAACACCCCAAACTTGGCCTAAACGTTACAGCCAAATCTAGAGATGTTACAGAGAAGAGTTTTGAAAACAGAGCCATTTCAATAATTCATCCTAGTTTCATAGCCCATATTCGTTTATAACCATTACTGAAAACGTTACTTAATTAGTTCAGTTTCCAAAACATATTTTATAGCGTAAGTCTTAGAAATTATTATATTTGAAAATCCAATTTGTATTTTCAGAAAGCCTTTGTTTTAGTAAAACCCATGTTTTTAGCCAACTGTCGCAAATAAAGAGTTAAATCCAAAATCCAAATCCAAAATAAATCCAAACAATCCGAAGAGTCCCTTAATTACAAAACTCCCAGAAATAAGCCTTAATTAAACGAAAACCATTAACTAAAAAATAGTTTACAAACTTGTGGTCACCTTGAGACTCCGCTGTACCGATCCGCCTAAATCTTTGGATTGCCTATACAGAGCAGAAAAATAGAAGTGAGTTTTCGTAAAATCAGTGTGTAACCTAACAAAAATAGACATGCCATACATACAGAAATCACAAATATAGCCAGA
This sequence comes from Gossypium hirsutum, assembly GCF_007990345.1. Taxonomy (NCBI): domain Eukaryota; kingdom Viridiplantae; phylum Streptophyta; class Magnoliopsida; order Malvales; family Malvaceae; genus Gossypium; species Gossypium hirsutum. The sequence continues at coordinate 37,598,694 of NC_053436.1, forward strand.
ATCAGATTCAGACTGAAGTCCTTTATGGGTATAGATAACAGAATCAGATATACAGAATCCTACCCCCATCCTCTATACACCAACTCCGACCATCCCATCACTGTAACACCCCAAACCCGGCCTAGAAGTTAGGCCCGAATCTGGCATGTCACATTGAAGTGTTTTTCAAAAACCATGTTCTCATTGAAAACCCTTCTTACTACTCAAAACCTCTGGCCATTTTAAAACTTGTGAAACGTTAATTCCCTTAAAACCTTACTTCCTACGGAAGCTTACTTTTAAACAGTTGCGAAAATGTGATATTTTGAAAACCAGTTGTTGTTTTGGAAAACCGTTCCCTACTTCTAACAGATATTAAGCATACTAAATAAATTTTCCAAATAAAAAGCTAAGAAAATAAAAAGGCCTTAATACAACCCAAATAAAAAACCAAAGTACTTAACTAAATAAACGAAATAGAAAAACATGTACAGTTGTGTGGTCGTCTCCGAGTCCCTCTGTGACACCGATCCACCTAACGTTGGGGATTACCTGCACAGTTAATAAATGGGATGATTTTATGAAAACTCAGTGTGTAATCCCCTTACTAGAGTAACAGTCAGTAAACAGACAGAATTCAGAATCAGTCTGGGCCGAAGCCCATTACAGTAACAGTACAGTCCAGTTCAGAGCATACGTGGGCCAAAGCCCGTTACAATATCATTTAGGTCACATCCCATAGCAGAATCAATTGGGCCTAGCCAATCTTAGACTCAGTTGGGCCGAAGCCCACATCGCAGTAATATTACAATAATATCATACATGCAATGCTGTGCAACCCACCCCAATAATTCGACCGCTACACACCAACTTCGTCTCCTGGTACACATCATGTGGGGATATAAATATCGACCCACCCATCCGATACACATCAATGGTAACCCGATTGCGGTACTACCTTCATTGTAGCAAGCTGCTAATCAAATATTAGGCTTAATAGCCATCGATGGATCCACGGTCGTCAAGCAACCATGCGATCCTCATATACATCCTCCGTTCCATAATTCACAACCCATGCAATATGTCGTGTATGTTATGTTCAATCATCACACGTGTATGCAGAATGGCAATACTCAGTAATAGTCTTTTAAACATATATTAAGAGCATATCAATCATACAACCACAGTCAAGTCAATTAAAATGCAGTCATACATTCATAATCAAATCAGTCAAATTCGAAGTCTAAGTCAGTCATTTACCCTCAAGGGCAAAACAGCCATTTTACCCTACAAGGGTATGTCGGTCATTTCACACTACAAGGGTATTTCGGTAATTTTACACTATAAGGGTATTTCGATAATTTTACAAATCGAGGGTGTTTCGGTAATTTTACAAATCGATGATATTTCGGTAATTTTACAAATTGAGGGTGTTTCGGTAATTTCACAAATTGGGCATATTTCGGTAATTTTACAAATCGAGGGTATTTCAGTAATTTCACAATCGAGGGTATTTCGATAATTTTACAAATCGGGGTATTTCGATAATTTTACAAATTGAGGGTATTTCAGTAATTTTACAAAACCAATGGTATTTTGGTAATTTCTCTTTATTATTGGTTTATTACTTACCTTGGCCCATTAACAAGTCCTCGTTGGCTAAAGTGAACAGATACTATGCACCAGGTAGGATTCCAGAGAAGAGGAGGTGAGTCATTAAGACTGCTTAAGTACCAAGCTCTCCCTAGATCCAATCCTAGACATGCATATACCCATTGCCACACCTTAACCTTATGACTCGTCCACGGTCGCGATTAATTAATTATTTAAGTTTTATGTCTGCTTAAGTAGTTAAAAAAAACTAGGTCCACAACCCCTTTACTAAATACTAACAGATCCACACTTATTTATTTGGCCCCTTTAGGCCCAATCTCGTTCGCATGGCCCATCAAGCCCAATCACATTCATATGGCCCATCAGGCCCAACTACTTCCCACCAATAGTTAGATTTACAGAAGCGAGCCTACGAGCCCATCAGGCCCAGAATAACCCCAGCACACAACAACGCTCGTGGCGACTTTCAGCTTTTGCCGATTTCTAACAAAGAAGGGCGTGAACACACACCTGTTTATGAGAATGAGCCGAAGTCCACAATCACCAACCTTGGTACATCCTGCATTGGGTCTTAATCACCTTTTTTTCTTTTTCACCAACTCATCTGGTTCGCTTTATTTAAAGCTAGCTTATCACCAATTCCCATGTTAGCTTCCCGACGTGGGATTACTTTCAACCATTAGGAAAATTCCTTATTTTCTTACGACCACCTCAACTACAGAGTTCCAGTCCAAGTCCACCTCCTACACAGGTCAAACAGCAAAATAAATACTCCATTGCGCATCCCAAGACTTGAACCTTAGACCTCACAGTTACACAACACGCCATCTTGCCACTCCACCACAGGCTCTTTCTGTGTCATATTTTATCCTCAATTAAATATAAGTTCTATAGGCCAGAGTCTAGGTTCCTTTAAAAGAATAACCAAAATAAATTGCAAGAGCCAAGACTTGAACCCAGGCTCCCTTGTAACCTTAATGACGCCACAACCACTAGACCACAAGCTTCCTTGTGTCATTTATTTACCATAATAATTTAAAAGGCCTTCATCCAAGAACCCAGTGTTTTATTCGCTTATTACCAAAATTTTTGCTAAAGCCCAAGTTTGAACCCAAGATTTCTCCAACACTTCTCAGGGCCATTAACCACTAAAACAAACATTTAATTGTGTCATTTCCTTGTACAATTAAATGCTTATATACAACCTTCTTACAGACCCATACTAAAGGCCCAATACTTCTAGGCCCAGATTCAGGTCGTTACAATCACACCATGTGGGGTTAAAAACACCCACCCACCCCTGTACACCATATAGTGTCAGTACAACACATAATTGATAATATGCAGTCAAGTTGCCAGCATATAGGCGAAAGGTCGCCGTTCAGATCACCTCCTCCACATATACAAAATCCACCCCAATCACAGATACAGATAACATATACAGTAACATTATGCATAACATGCTCATATACAGATCATATTTATATACTTAACATAATAGATAAACATATCAGTATCCTACATAAGGCAGACTATCAGACTATCATATCACATAATTTAGGGTTTGGTTAGCCATTACCGACCCTACGGTAGGCCCACAATTTATCGGAATGAACCGTATGACCCTAGGGAAAATTTCAGAATTATGGGCCCATATGCCCAGGTTAGCCTTGCCCATGTGGCTCACATGGCCATACTCACACCATCACACGGTCGTATCTTGCGTACGACCGCACCTTCATCAGACACAGGGCTATGTCTCGCACATGGCCAACCACAAGGCCAGGCACACGCCAGTATGGCGTTGATAGAGAGCTTTTTCGGCTTTCGCTAAAACCTGATTTTTTGCGTTTTGGGTATATACTCGGAATGATTTTGATGCAAAATCACTCCCAAGTAGACCATCACCTAAAATCGATACAAGAAATCTTCCAAAATCAATCTTAATTCACAATTAACCGAACCCACGAAACCGACAATAGTTCAAAATAAGCATTCATCACCTACCCCAAAACTCCAAACGATTTTGACTATGATTCCACAAGAGGAGAGCCCCATTCTTCACGATTCACTGCTGCCAAAACTCAAAGTCAACTAATGGAAAGAAAGAATGGAATCGATTTGAACAACTTAAAAAATAAATTCCCCAATCCACACGAAAATCACCTACCTTACCAAATCACACAAAAACACCGAAGAACTGAAAAACCAGAATTGAATGACAGGATTGCCACATAATTTCAAACGCAAGAAAATAAAAGATTTTTGCCAGCAAACAGGAAAAGAATGTTAAATTTAGGGAATTAGGAAGAGAGAGAAAAATAATTAAAAATTTGAAAAGAAAAAAAAAAAAGATATCCTATAAATCTCCTATTTTCTCCCACTAATCCACTAACTTACAACTACCGTAGAGTTTTAGTTCTACCAAAAATCAATCAAACAACCGAGCAAAAATAACATCCACGCTTGCGCAGGGATTCAAATACAGGGCCTTTAACACACTAACTCTCTTACCACTCAAATCAACTGGCTCATTCTAATATGGATTAACAGAAAATTTTATATAAGCCCACTCAACAATGGTAAGGCTTGGATCTAAAATAACAAAATTTTTGAAAGAGTAGGACTTGAACCCAAAACCTCATATGCATACCCAGAACACTTAACCACTGAAGCAAATACACAGTTGGGTTAGAATTTATAGAAATAGAAATAAATTAAATGGGGCGTTACAACTCTACCCCCTATAAGAAATATCGACCTCGAAATTTGCCTAATTTGAACAAATGATGATACTGCTGATGTATTAAGTCCTCAGGTTCCCACGTAGCTTCTTCAGTTCCAAGATTCTGCCACAGAACATTAACCAATGGGATGGGCTTCCCCCTCATAACTTTAATATCACGATCCAAAATCTGAGCTGGCTCCTCCTTAAAAGTCAGGTCTGGTCTAACCTCGATCTCTTCAATAGAAACAACGTGAGATGGGTCAGATCAATACCGCGTCAACATCGAGACATGAAACACATTATGGGTACGGTCCAACTCTGGAAGTAGCTTTAATTGATAAGTGACCGGTCCCACACGCTTCAAAATCTGGTAGGCCTAAAAATCTAGGGCCCAACTTGCCTTTGTGACCGAGCCTCAGAACTTTCTTCCACGGAGAAACCTTGAGAAAAATGAAGTTACCCACAGAGTACTCAATATCTCTCCTTTTTAGATTTGCATAGGAGTCTATCAGAAGCCACTTTCAGACAATCCCGAATCAGTCTAACCTTATCTTGGTCTCAGAAACCAACTCAAGACCCAAAATCTGTTGCTTACCCAATTTAGTCCAACATAGCGGAGTACGAAACTTACGACCGTACAAAGCCTCGTAAGATGTCATCTCGATGCTAGACTGGAAACTATTGTTATAAGCAAACTCTGCTAGCGGTAGAAAATCCTCTGAACTACCTCAAAAATCAATCACACAACTCCGAAGCGTATCCTCCAGTATCTGAATCACCCTCTCAGATTGACCATCGGTCTAAGGACAGAATGCAGTACTAAAGTCTAATCTTAAACCCAAATTCTCATACAGTTTCTTCCAGAACAGAGAAGTGAAACGAGGATCCCTATAAAAAATTATCAAAATTGAAACCCCATGCAGTCTTACAATCTCAGAAATGTAGAGCTTCGCCAACTTTTGCAGAGAGTAGTCCGTCTGAACTGGAATAAAATAAGTGGACTTGGTCAATTGGTCCACGATGACCCAAATAGAATCCTTCTTAATAGGGGTCAAGGGTAACGCACTAACGAAGTCCATCATCACTCGTTCTCATTTCTACAAAGGGATCTTAACCGACTATAGCAAACCCGAAGGCAACTGGTGCTCAGCCTTAACTTCCTGACACTTCAGACAACGAACAACAAAATTTGTGACCTCACGTTTCAAATCTGGCCACCAGTACAATTCACAGAGATCGTGATACAATTTAATACCACAAGGGTGCATAGCATAAGAGCTACTATGCGCCTTCTTTAGAATAGTTTGTCTCAGATCAAAATCATTCGGTACACGAACCCGACCTTGAAAACATAGAACCCCATCATTATTTAGCCCAAAATCAGAAGTACTGCCATCCTCAACCTGACGGAACTGCATAAACAAAGACTCATCCCCTAACTGTTTTTTTCGAATTTGTCCAAACCAAGTCAATTTAACTTACAACTCGGCTAACAAGCCCCCATCATCAAACAGACTAAGACGAGCGAACCTCGCCTTCAAATCAGACATCGCTCTGCCACTGAGAGCATCAGCCGCCACATTGGCCTTACCAGGATGATACTCTATCGTGCAATCATAGTCTTTAAGCAACTCAATCTATCAGCGCTGCCTAAGATTCAACTCTTTTTGAGTAAGGAGGTACTTGAGGCTCTTGTGATTAGTGTAGATGATACATCTCTCACCATAAAGATAGTGCCTACATATCTTTAACCAAAAACCATAATAGCTAACTCGAGATCATGCGTTAGATAATTCCCCTAATATGACTTAAGCTGACGGGACACAAAAGCCACAACCTTACCACTTGCATCAATACACATCCCAAACTGATGTACGATACATCACTATAGACTACAAACTCTTTACCAAATTCAGGCTGTATCAGACAAGGAGCCTGAGTTAGAATAGACTTGAGCTTCTCGAAGCTCAATTGTAACGTATCAGTCTAAACAAAAGGAACACCTTTGCACAGAAGCTTAGTCAAAGGAGCTGTAATCAAAGAGAACCCCTTAACAAAACGCCGATAGTATCCCGCAAGACCCAGAAAACTATGAATCTTCGATACATTCTTAGGTTGTTTCCACTCAAGCACCGCCTTAATCTTTCTAGGATCAACTCGGATCCCTTCAGCAGAGACCACGTGACCCAGAAAAGTTAGCTCTCACAATCAGAACTTACACTTGCTCAACTTAGCGTAGAGCTGTTTCTCTCAGAGTATCTGAAGCATTACTCTAAGGGTCCGTTTGGAAGCCAGGAAAACATTTTCCAGAAAATGTTTTCCTAGTTTTACAGTGTTTGGAAGGCTGAAAAATATTTTACTTTAGGAAAATATTTTCCTAGGCACGGGTAAAATGACCTACAATTTGGGGAAAATATCTTACTGATTTCATTTTCGTAAGACATTTTCCATCCCCTTCTTCAGGTAAGTCTTCTTCTTCTCTTCCATTCTTCAACTTCTTAAATATTTCTTCTATTTTTCCTTACCGTCGCATATATTCTCTTCTTTAATTTCCTATCTTTCTCTCTTTCTCAGGATCTCTTTCTCAGTTCAAGGCCCAACACCCAAACTTCATATTTTCCTCTAGTTTTTAAAAAGTGTTTTTGAAGTGTGACAGCCCTAATTTGACCCTAGTCGGAATGTGGTTTCGGGACCACAAAACCGAGTCATAAAATTTAGTTAAAATTTTATTTGCATATCTTATATGTGTGATAGTACTTGTATAAAAATTTGATGTTTTAATTTTATCTTAGGAATGTGAATTTTTCTTGAAAGGATCTAGTTGAGAGACTTAGAAAATTATGATAGGTAAATAAGTAAGGACCAAATAGTATTAAAATAGGAAAGTTTGGGTTTGCATGTCAAAGTGCCCAATTCATGTTAAGTGGCCGGCCAAGCATGGTTCCATTCCTCCAAGTTTATGTTGTTTATTATTTAATATTGGTAAGTAAATTAAAATAAATTAAAGAAAAGAATTAAAAAGGAAAAGATGAATAAAATAAGGAGGGAAGAGGGAGTGTTCATCTATTTTTTCTTTGGCTATTGCCGTGAGTGAGGAGAAGGAAGGGAGATTTGGTTATTTGATTTTGGCTTGGAAGATGGCTAGAATGAGGTATGTATTGAATGATTCTTGAAAATATATGCATGTTTGAGATGGTTAGTTCAAATTCTACTCATCCTATAGATTAGACTTAGGATTTTGAGGTTGAAATTCAGCCAAGAAGCTTGAAACTCTTAGTAGATGTGTTAATGTCATTAAAATGGATAGTAATTTAGGATATGGTGAGTGGTTAATTGCTTTTAACTTGAAAGTTGAGGTTAAAATAGGTTAAGTGATTGCCGAATCTAATTTAGGGGTGGAGGATTGTGTTCATGTTATATTGGATAGGTAGGGGTTGTAATGAGGTTGAAATTGTTGAATTGTTAGTTGGGTAACAAATGAAGCAATCGGCCATATGGGGTAAAAATGGGATGTTCATTTTAGTTGTTTTTTCATTTTTGTGAGAAATGCTTCAAGTGTTCATGAGATGAAATTTTGTGATTAGACGAATTAAAAGTAATAGTATAGTTGATATATATATATAGATATACATATTCGGCCATCACTTAGGAGCTTATGTGATGTTGAGTTTAAGCTTTGCATATTCGGCTATATATACATATATATGTAAGCCCATTCGTAATATTACCTTAGGACTATGTATATATATAACCGACAAAAAAATGGGAAAAACTAGCAAAGCTGATTGCCGAATGTCCAAGTATGCATATGCATGTGTGATTGGATTATTGAAAGTATGGTAATTGCATAAGGTTATTAGCCGAATAGCTAAGAACATAAGGTAGCAAGATAAAAATTTTACCATGCCGTTCCGTATGTTATAAAATCATTAAAATGTGAATACCAATATATGTAGCAAAGCGGTTGAATGAGTTAATTTATTTGTTTAAGCTCAAGATCCTAAAGGAGAGGCGTCCAACAAGGGGAAATCGAAGGTCATCGAGTAGCCGACTTGGAATTATTTTACCCAACACAAGGTAAGTCATTAAGCATATAGTTGGTATTGATTTAAATGATCGTAATACCTATGCAATTGTGTTTAATGAGATGAAATGTATACAAATGTATATGTATGTAGAGAAGAAATTGTCGAATGTAAAAAGGAAGTGAAGCGTATAGAGTGGCTGGTTTTCGGCACTAAGTGTGCGGGCAATAAGTGTTCACGGTTGTGAGATTGGCACTAAGTGTGCGGGCTTGAAATGCATGGCACTAAGTGTGCGAGTTTAAAGTACATGGCACTAAGTGTGCGTGGTTGATTATTAAGCACTATGTGTGCGAACCCACTATATATATATTTTCTATCAATTATTTATATTAAGGGTGCGACCTTACCGAGTCGATTTCGGACAGCGGAAAGGGTAAGTAGCTTGAGTTCGTGGCTAATAGGTGCTATGTTTATATTTGGAGTTGAGCGTGGTAAGTTTTGAACCTATGTGATGATTATAATTGAAGTCACGTACATAAGGTTCATCGTGGAATAGGTGAAAGTTCGTTTAGTTATATGATTGTAACGAAAACAAAATGATGTATGGAAATGCCTCAATTATTCTATTGAATAGCGTATGAAATGTCAATGTAGGACTTGGAATGAGATTGGATCGTAAGGTCTAAGAAACTATGGCATAGTTCGGTATGGATGGAGTACTTAGCCTCATTTCGTTGTTTCCTCTTGTGAAAATTTTATTAATGGATGGTAGTGTAATGCTTATGACTTACTGAGTTATATACTCATTCGGTGTTTGCTTGTCACCTATTTTAGGTTTCTTGGACTCGACTTTTTGCGTACTCGGGACCGTCATCGAAGTCATCACACCGGCTAGCAACTTTTGGTATTTTCTTCTTAGTTGGTCTAGGAGAACATTTCGGCATGTATAGGCTATTATGTTTTTTTGAAATTTGGTATGTAAAATTTTAGCCATGCGAAAATGGCATAAATATTCGGTTGGATTTGGTTCTATGATGTTTGGACACAAGTCTTGGTAATTCGGTTTTGGTTGAGTATTGGTTGAGGCCTACTCGGTTATTATGCCATAGGTCATGGCTGATTATTTTCGGTGTTAAATTCATGATTTGGTAATAGTGTAGTAGGGAGATGCTCGGTGATGATTAGCCTTTGGCATGGCTAGTCATGGTCATAAATTGTGACATGTTTAATGAATTATTAGTTAGATCAAGGAAAAATCATGAAATAGGCATAGTTTGTTTTAGTAACAGATGCTGACAGCAGTAGTGATGTGAGATTGAAAAATCACTAAAAATAGTAGAAATGGAATTAAATAATGAATAAATTATTAAATCGAAGCTTGATGAGTCTATTTTCAATATGGAAGAAACGAAACGACCATATGAGCTGTATGTTAGGAGTTAATTAAATTCTTGTGAAACAGGACCAGAGCGATTTCTGGATCCCCTGTTTTGACTTAGAAAATTCACCGTAAATTTTATCAAGATAATTAGAGGTCGTGCCTTATATGTACAAATTCATTATCGAGTCTAGTTTCATTAGAGACAAACGGAATAGGCATTGAAGCCCTGTACAGGGAGATATTTAAATCGTAAGGTACAGAGGTCAGTGTAGTCAAACCTTGAAACAGGGGAGACTTTAACAAATAAACTGTACTAATTGGCCCAACCAAAAATTCTAAAAAAATTCCCCCATAAATATATATGAGTCTAGTTTCGGAGAAAATTTACGGAATTGGATTTCGAGTTTCATAACTCAAATATGATTTTTAAAGCGACCACGACACAGTAGCCAGCTTACCTGGAACAAAAAAAAATAGGGGGAAATAAATGAAGTAAGCCGGTAATACCTCGTGTTCGATTTCCGATAACGGCCATGAGTTCGAGGTGTTACATTTTTATTGGTATCAGAGCTATGGTTTTGTCGGTTCTAGGACTACCATAGCGCGTATGAGTCTAGCTATACATGCCTTAATGTTAGTGCTTAATAATGTGATGACTTCTGACGGTTAAAATTTTTGTTTTGATTAGTAAATGGAACCAGGGGTAGAGAGACCCTTAGCGGATGACGTTGAAAGTGTAGCGGCTGCTCCTGCGCAAGGGACACCGCCTGTTGAACCTCAGTCATCTGCAAATAATCAGGATGAGGGGGCAAAACAAGCCTTCTTCACCATGATGAATGAGTGGGTCGCGCAATATGCCCGAACCATTCCGGCTGTCCAACCATTCCCGAATTTGAATAATCCACCCCAAGAGCCCATAATGCCATCAGTTACTGATCCTGTGAGGCTGAGTAAACCACCTGTAGACTTGATTAGGAAGCGCGAAGCCGAGGAGTTCAAGGCCATAGTTACTGATGATGCTGAAAGGGCCGAGTTCTGGCTTGATAACACCATTCGGGTGTTTGATGAACTTTCATGCACACCCGATGAATGTCTAAAGTGTGCTATATCCTTGTTGCGAGACTCAGCCTACTATTGGTGGAGGACCTTGATTTCCATAGTCCCAAACGAACGAGTTACTTGGGATTTCTTCCAAGCGGAATTTCGAAAGAAATATATTAGTCAACGGTTCATCGATCAAAAGCGTAAGGAATTCTTGGAACTCAAGCAAGGCCGTATGACAGTATCTGAATACGAACATGAATTCGTAAGACTCAGTAGGTATGCCCGGGAGTGTGTAGCTGATGAGGTTGCTATGTGCAAAAGATTCGAAGAAGGATTGAATGAAGATTTAAAGCTATTAGCGGGTATTTTGGAGATAAAAGAATTCATGACACTAGTCGAACGAGCCTGCAAGGCGGAAGAACTTGGAAAGGGGAAGAAGAAGGCTGAATTTGAAGCTAGAGACTATCGTAAAAGATCGACGGGTAAAGCTCCGTTCTCGGCTGTAAAGAAGTTCAGGGAGGACACTAATAAATCGAGGACGATTGCGGGAATTTCCATTAGAGCACGACCATCGACAGACTCCCGAGCTACTTCGGTAGCTAGTGTGGGCAATAATCGTCAAGAGAAACCTAAATGCCCCCAATGTGGAAGACGACACATAGGTGAATGTTGGGGTAAGTCTACTAACAGGGCCTGTTACGGATGCGGTTTGAAGAACCACTTCATTAGAGATTGCACGGAGCTTGATGAGAAGAATAAGATGCAAGGTGCAAGACCTAGTGGAATGACAGCTAGAGGTAGACCACCGAGAATTTCAGGAGGTAGGGGTGGTAGTCAGAGAGGGGCCTCTGATACGGCTGTTCGAACCGAGACCCGTACTCCTGCTAGAGCATATGCCATTCGCGCACGAGAGGAGGCATCCTCCCCTGATGTTATCACTGGTACTTTCACTCTCTTTGATACTGGTGTGATTGCATTGATTGACCCTGGCTCTACTCATTCATACGTATGTGAAACCTTAGCATCCAGTAAGACTCTACCTGTCGAGTCTACTGAGTTCGTAATTCGAGTGTCAAACCCTTTGGGTCAATACGTACTTGTTGATAAAGTGTGTAAGAGATGCCCTTTAATAATCTGAGAATCCTGTTTTTCGGCTGATTTGATGCTTTTACCGTTTGACGAATTTGATGTTATTCTGGGTATGGATTGGTTGACCGTACATGATGCAGTGGTGAACTGTAAAAGGAAAACCATTGATTTGAGGAGTACAAATAATGAAGTAGTCCAAGTTGAGTCTACTAATTTGAAGGGGGTGCCAGCGATAATATCTTCAATGACCGCTCAGAGATATGTGAAAAAGGGGTGTGAAACATACCTTGCGTATGTATTTGATAGCAAAGAGACGGAAAGGAAACTTGAATCAGTACCAGTGGTTTGTGAGTATTCAGATGTTTTTCCTGAGGAGTTACCGGGGTTGCCACCGGTTCGAGAGGTGGAATTCGGCATCGAGATTGTACCTGGTACCACGCCAATCTCAATAGCCCCGTACCATATGGTATTAACGGAATTAAAGGAATTGAAAGTTCAATTGCAAGAATTGATGGATAGAGGTTTCGCTCGACCGAGTTTTTCTCCATGGGGCGCACCCGTATTGTTTGTGAAAAAGAAGGATAGAACCATGAGATTGTGCATCGACTATCGTCAGTTGAATAAAGTGACCATAAAGAATAAATACCCGTTGCCACGTATTGATGATTTGTTTGATCAATTAAAGGGAGCCTCAGTATTTTCCGAGATAGATTTGATATCTGGTTATTATCAGTTGAGGGTTCGAGACTCGGACATACCCAAAACCGCTTTTAGAACAAGGTACGGTCACTACGAATTCTTAGTGATTCCGTTTGGGCTCACTAATGCCCCTGCGGTATTTATGGATTTAATGAATCGAGTATTCAGGCCATACTTGGATCGATTTGTGGTTGTGTTTATTGATGATATTTTAGTTTATTCACAAGGTGAAGCCGAACACGCCGAGCATTTGAGGTTAGTATTACAGATTTTGCGAGACAAGCAGTTATACGCAAAATTCAGTAAATGTGAATTTTGGTTGAGAAAGGTTAGCTTTTTGGGGCACGTGGTGTCTGCATCGGGTGTTAGAGTGGATCCGAACAAAATTTCGGCCATACTCGATTGGAAACCTCCGAGGAATATTACTGAAGTTAGGAACTTTTTGGGACTTGCCGGATACTACCGACGGTTTGTAAGGGGTTTCTCGATGATAGCTGCACCGTTGACGAAAATACTCCAAAAAGATGTTGAGTTTGAATGGACAGAAAACTGTCAGAAGAGTTTCGATCGACTAAAGACCTGTTTAACCGAAGCTCCAGTGCTAGTACAACCGGAGTCCGGCAAAGAGTTTGTCATTTATAGTGATGCATCCTTACTTGGGCTAGGTTGTGTGTTGATGCAAGAAGGTCGAGTTGTGGCTTACGTGTCGAGACAATTAAAGCCGCATGAGAGAAACTATCCGACCCACGATCTTGAATTAGCAGCCATAGTGTTCGCCTTGAAAATATGGCGACATTACTTGTTTGGAGAAAGGTGTCATATTTATTCGGACCACAAGAGTCTAAAATATCTGATGACTCAAAGAGATCTAAATCTACGACAAAGACATTGGCTTGAGTTGTTGAAGGACTACGAACTTGTTATTGATTATCACCCGGGAAAGGCTAACGTGGTTGCCGATGCTTTAAGTCAGAAAGCACTGTTTGCTTTGAGAGCGATGAATGCTCACTTATCCGTCTCACTCGATGGGGTGCTAGTAGCTGAATTAGAGGCCAAACCATTATTGATTCGTCAAATACTTGAATCCCAGAAAGTCGATGCTGAATTGGTCACTAAATGAGCTGAATGTGCTTCGAATAAGGAATCGGAGTTCCGGATTGACGACAATGATTGCTTGACGTTCAGAGGTCGATTCTGTGTTCCAAGAAATTCGGAACTTATTTCGATGATTTTGAACGAGGCTCATAGTAGTCGAATGTCAGTCCACCCGAGTAGTACTAAAATTTACAATGACCTGAAATGCCAATTTTGGTGGCCCAGTATGAAACGAGACATTTCTGAATTTGTTTCAAGGTGTTTGATATGTCAACAAGTGAAAGTGGAACATCAAGTACCATCGGGATTACTTCAGCCAATCATGATACCCGAATGGAAATGGGATCGAATAACAATGGACTTTGTATCTGGGTTACCGTTGACTCAAAGTAAGAAAGACTCGGTCTGGGTCATTGTTGATAGATTGACCAAGTCTGCTCATTTTATCCCTGTCTGTACGGATTTTTCGCTCGATAAATTGGCAGAATTATATGTCTCCCAAATAGTTCGGTTGCATGGGGTACCTATTTCCATCGTGTCGGATAGAGACCCAAGATTTACCTCGCGATTTTGGAAGAAATTACAAGAAGCATTGGGTACCAAGATGCACTTTAGCACCGCATTCCATCCTCAGACCGATGGCCAATCTGAGCGGATAATTCAGATACTCGAGGATATGTTGAGATGTTGTGTTTTAGAGTTTTGTGGTTCATGGGAAAGATATCTGCCTTTGATCGAATTCGCTTACAACAATAGTTTTCAGTCAAGCATTAAGATGGCACCTTACGATGTTTATACGGTCGTAAATGCCGTACCCCATTATTTTGGACTGAACTTAGTGAAAGTAAGATCCTTGGGGTTGATTTGATTAAGGATGCCGAGCAGAAAGTCCGAGTAATTCGCGAAAGTTTGAAAGCCGCTTCGGATCGTCAAAAGTCGTATGCGGATTTGAAAGGAAAAGACATTGAATATCAGGTTGGAGACAAAGTATTTCTCAAAGTTTCACCCTCGAAGAAGGTGCTTAGATTTGGCCGTAAGGGCAAATTGAGTCCGAGGTTCATCGGTCCATATGAAGTATCCGAACGAGTTGGGCCAGTCGCATACCGGTTAATTTTACCCCCTGAGCTTGAAAAGATTCACAACGTTTTCCATGTCTCGATGCTTCGACGATATAGGTCCGACCCGTCGCACGTAATCACTCTATCTGAGATCAAGATTCAGCCTAACTTCAGTTATGAAGAAGAGCCGATTCGCATTTTGATGCGTGAAGTAAAAGAGTTGCGAAATAAAAAAATCCCATTAGTGAAGGTGTTGTGGCATAAACACGGAATCGAAGAAGCCACTTGGGAACTTGAGGACTCTATGAAGAATCGATATCCTAAATTTTTCACTGGTAAGATTTTCGGGGACGAAAATTCCTTATGTGGGGGAGAGTTGTGACAGCCCTAATTTGACCCTAGTCGGAATGTGGTTTCGGGACCACAAAATCGAGTCATAAAATTTAGTTAAAATTTTATCTGCATATCTTATATGTGTGATAGTACTTGTATAAAAATTTGATGTTTTAATTTTATCTTAGGAATGTGAATTTTGCTTGAAAGGATCTAGTTGAGAGACTTAGAAAATTATGATAGGTAAATAAGTAAGGACCAAATAGTATTAAAATAGGAAAGTTTGGGTTTGCATGTCAAAGTGCCCAATTCATGTTAAGTGGCCGGCCAAGCATGGTTCCATTCCTCCAAGTTTATGTTGTTTATTATTTAATATTGGTAAGTAAATTAAAATAAATTAAAGAAAGGAATTAAAAAGGAAAAGATGAATAAAATAAGGAGGGAAGAGGGAGTGTTCATCTTTTTTTTTCTTTGGCTATTGCCGTGAGTGAGGAGAAGGAAGGGAGATTTGGTTATTTGATTTTGGCTTGGAAGATGGCTAGAATGAGGTATGTATTGAATGATTCTTGAAAATCTATGCATGTTTGAGATGGTTAGTTCAAATTCTACTCATCCTATAGATTAGACTTAGGATTTTGAGGTTGAAATTCGGCCAAGAAGCTTGAAACTCTTAGTAGATGTGTTAATGTCATTAAAATGGATAGTAATGTAGGATATGGTGAGTGTGACAGCCCAAAATTGACCCTAGTCGGGGAGTGGTTTCGGGACCACAAAACCGAGTCATACTAATAATTAGCCATCATATTTGATGTTTATTATATTTATATATGCATGTGTGAAAATTTCATGTTTGAATTTTGTTAATTGTAAGTGAATTTTATTAAATAGGACTTATGTGAGAAAATTTAGAAATGTGCTAGGCAAATGTGAAGTGGCCTATTAATGCATGTTATGAAAATGATGGGTTTGCATGTCAAATTACCCAAAATTTGAGCTAGTGGCCGGCCATGCTATGAGTGGAAACATGTTGGGAACATGTTGGCTTAGTGAGGTATGTTAGAGAAAAATAAAATAGGGAGTATGGGTAATAAAGAAATAAAAACAAAAAAATGTGTGGTTGTTTCCCCCCCCCCATGGCCGTGAGCTAAAGAAAAGAAAAAGAAAGGATAATAGAAAAACAAAAGAAAGACAAACTGTTGGTTTCATCTTCTCCCTTAGTAGCCGAACTTTAAAGAAGAAAAGGGATATAGCATTCGGCCATCTTAAGCTTAAAACAAGGTTAGTAATTCATGTTAGATTTTGAAATTTTAGCTTATTTTAAGTTAGTTACTAAGTTCCCTACTTTGCCCATGTTAAAAATTTGGATTTGGGTGGTGAATGGAGCATTCGGCCATGGTGGTTAATGAGGAGATTTGATTATTTTCTTTATGTTTTAATGAATAAATGTTGATGAGAGATGTTTGATCTAGTTAAAAATTTAATTTGATAGTATTTATATGTGTAATAGCCGAACTTGGACTTGCTTAGTTACTTGAATAAATGTTTTGTATTTAAATGCTAGAATGTGAGTGTTGCCGTTTAGATGATTTGAAAAGAATAGGGTAGATGTTTGAATGTCTAAAGGTTCGGTATTGTACATGACTTCTAATGGTATGATTTTGTGAATGCCGAATGAGCTATAGAAGGTGTGGATGACTTTTATGCATGTGAGTGTGTGTATGCCATTTAGTTGGTGACATTCGGCATTTCTTAATTAACATTAGAGATGAGTGAATGAAATCGGCATGTGTATTTGTGAAAATGCCGAATGTGAACTTGGATAATATTGAGTAATGTATGTGCTTTAAAATGATGGAATGGAGTGGATGCTTTAAATGTGTTATGAACAATTATAAGTTAAATTAAGGTTTGCTAAATTACCATTGTCATTGCCGAATATACAAACATACATATGCATGTGTAATTGAAGTATGAATGTTTAGCAAGATGGTTAAACTAGTTAATTTATCGATTTAGCTCAAGAAGCTAAAGGTGGAGAGGCAAGCAAGGGCAAAGAAAAGATCATCGAGTAACCGAGTTGGAACCGTCTTACCCAACACAAAGTAAGTCATTAAGCATATAGTTTGTATTAATTTAAATGGTCATAACGTCTATGTAATGATGCTGAATGGAATGATAAATATATATATACATGTATGTATGTGGTGATGAAAGTGTTGAATGAGAAGAAAAGAGGTGAGATGTGTTGAGTTGTTGATCTCGGCACTAAGTGTGCGGGTATAAACTTTTATGATCATGAGATTGGCGCTAAGTGTGCGGGTTTAAATTGTACAGCACTAAGTGTGCGAGTTTGATTATATAGCACTAAGTGTGCGAGTTGATTATATAGCACTGAGTGCGCGGACTTAATATATATTTTTGAATCACTATGGACACTAAGTGTGCGACATTATTGAGTTGATCACGGACAGCGGATCGGGTAAGTACCTTGAGTTCATGGCTAATAGGCGCTATGTTTATATTTGGAGTTGAGCTTGGTAAGTTTGAACCTATGTGACAAATATACTTGAAGTCACGTACATAAGATTTAACGTGGAATAGGTGAAAGGCCGTTTAGTTGTATGATTGTAACGAAAATAAAATGATGTATGAAAATGCCTCAAATATCCTATTGATTAGTATATGGAATGTGAATGCATGATTTGGTATGAGATTGAACTGATAGGTCTGAGGAACTATGGCATGGTTCGGTATGGATGGAGTAACTAGCCTCGTTCCATTTTGTTTCCTCTTGTGATAATGTTATTTAATGGATGGTAGTGCATTGCTTATGACTTACTGAGTTATATACTCACTCGGTGTTTCCTTGTCACCTATTCTAGGTTTCTTGGACTCGTCTCTTTTTGCGTGGTCGGGCCGTCATCGAAGTCATCACACCGGCTAGCAAGTTTTGGTACTTTCTTCTTAGTCGGCTTAGGAGAACATTTCGGCATGTATAGGCTATTATGTTGTGTTTGAACTTTGGTATGTAAACTTTTAGCCATGCGAAAATGGCATAAATGTCGGTTGGGTTTGGTTTTATAACGCTAGGTCGTAAGCCTTGGTAATTCGACTTTTCTTTTTATGCCATATGTCATGGTTGATTATTTTGGTGTTAAAATTCATGATATGGCAATAGTGTAGTAGGGGGATGTTTGACAATGATTAGCCTTTGGCATGGCTAGTCATGATCATAATTTGTGATATGTATGATGAATTACTAGTTAGATCAAGGAGAAATCACGAAATGGGCATAGTTGCTTTCGTAACAGATTCTGGCAGCAGCAGTGACGTGAGATTGAAAAATCACTAAAAATAGTAGGAGTGGAATTAATTGATTAATAAATTATTTAATCGAAGCTCGATGAGTCTATTTTCATATAGAAGTAACGAAACGATCATATGGACAGTATGTTAAGAGATATTCAGGTTCTCGTGAGACAGGGCCAGAACGGTTTCTGGATTCCCTGTTCCGAATTTGGAAATTCATTATAAATTAACCAGAGATAATTAGGAGTCATGCCATATATGTAAAGATTCCTCTCTGAGTCTAGTTTCTATAGAAACAAACGACATCAGTATTGAAGCTCTGTGCAGGGAGATATCCAATTTGTAATGCGCAAGGGTCAGTGTAGTCGATCCCTGTAACATGGGAGACTTTGACTAATAAACTGTACTAATTGGCCAGACCAAAAATTCTACAAAAATTCTACCATATAGGTATATGAGTTTAGTTCCAGGGAAAATTTACGGAACTGGATTTCGAGTTTCAGAACTCAAGATATGATTTTTAAAGCGACTAGTACGCAGATTGACAGCTTGTCTGGGAAATGTCAATAAGTGGTTTGAAGTCTGTTAACACCTCGTGTTCGACTCCGGCGACGGTCTCGGGTTCGGGGTGTTACAATTTTATTGGTATCAGAGCTATGGTTTAGTCGGTTCTAGGACTACCATAGCGTGTATGAGTCTAGCTATACATGCCTTAATGTTAATGTTTAAATGTGTGATGACTTCTGACGGTTAAAATGTTTTTGTTTTGATTAGTAAATGGACACCGGTGTAGAAAGAACCTTAGCGGATGACGTTGAAAGCGTAGCGGCTGCTCCTGCACAAGGGACACCGCCTGTTGAACCTCAGTCATCTGCGAATAATCAAGGTGAGGGGGCTAAACAAGCCTTCTTTACCATGATGAATGAGTGGGTCGCGCAATATGCCCGAACCAATCCGGCTGTCCAACAATTCCCGAATTTGAATAATCCACCCCAAGAGCCCGTAATGCCATCAGTCACTGATCCTGTGAGGCTGAGTAAGCCACCTGTAGACTTGATTAGGAAGCGCGGGGCTGAGGAGTTCAAGGCCATAGTTACTGATGATGCCGAAAGGGCCGAGTTCTGGCTTGATAACACCATTCGGGTGTTCGATGAACTGTCATGCACACCCGATGAATGTCTAAAGTGTGCTATATCTTTGTTGCGAGACTCAGCCTACTATTGGTGGAGGACCTTGATTTCCATAGTCCCAAACGAACGAGTTACTTGGGATTTCTTCCAAGCGGAATTTCGAAAGAAATATATTAGTCAACGGTTCATCGATCAAAAGCGTAAGGAATTCTTGGAGCTCAAGCAAGGCCGTATGACAGTATCTGAATACGAACATGAATTCGTAAGACTCAGTAGGTATGCCTGGGAGTGTGTAGCTGATGAGGTTGCTATGTGCAAAAGATTCGAAGAAGGATTGAATGAAGATTTAAAGCTATTAGCGGGTATTTTGGAGATAAAAAAATTCGTGACACTAGTCGAACGAGCCTGCAAGGCGGAAGAACTTGGAAAGGGGAAGAAGAAGGCTGAATTTGAAGCTAGAGACTATCGTAAAAGATCGACGGGTAAAGCTCCGTTCTCAGCTGTAAAGAAGTTCAGGGAGGACACTAATAAGTCGAGGATGACTGCGGAATTTCCATCAGAGCACGACCATCGACGGACTCCCGAGCTACTTCGGTAGCTAGTGTGGGCAATAATCGTCTAGAGAAACCTGAATGTCCCCAATGTGGAAGACGACACATAGGTGAATGTTGGGGTAAGTCTATTAACAGGGCCTGTTACGGATGCGGTTTGAAGGACCACTTCATTAGAGATTGCACGGAGCTTGATGAGAAGAATAAGATTCAAGGTGCAAGACCTAGTGGAGTGACAACTAGAGGTAGACCACCGAGAATTCTAGGAGGTAGGGGTGGTAGTCAGAGAGGGGCCGCTGATACGGCTGTTCGAGCCGAGAACCGTACTCCTGCTAGAGCATATGCCATTCGCGCACGAGAGGAAGCATCCTCCCCTGACGTCATCACTGGTACCTTCACTCTCTTGATACTAATGTGATTGCATTGATTGACCCTGGCTCTACTCATTCATATGTATGCGAAACCTTAGCATCCAGTAAGACTCTACCTGTTGAGTCTACTGAGTTCGTAATTCGAGTGTCAAACCCTTTGGGTCAATGCGTACTTGTTGATAAAGTGTGTAAGAGATGCCCTCTAATAATCCGAGAATCCTGTTTTTCGGCCGATTTGATGCTTTTGCCGTTTGACGAATTTGATGTTATTCTTGGTTTGGATTGGTTGACCGCGCATGATGCGGTTGTGAATTGCAAAAGCGACTATTGATTTGAGGTGCGCAAATAACGAGATAATCCGAGTTGAGTCTACGGACTTAAGGGGGTTGCCAGCTGTAATATCAGCAATGTTGGCCCAGAAATATGTAAGAAAAGGGTGCGAAGCATACCTTCCATATGTACTTGATGACAAAGAGTTAGAAGAGAAACTCGAATCTGTGCCGGTGGTTTGTGAATACCCGGATGTTTTTCCTGAAGAGTTACCGGGTTTGCCACCTGTTCGGGAGATAGAGTTTGGTATTGAGCTTGTACCTGGAACTACGCCAATTTCGATAGCTCCGTATCGTATGGCACTAACCGAGTTAAAAGAATTGAAAGCTCAATTGCAAGAGTTGACGGATAGAGGTTTCGCTCGACCAAGTTTCTCACCTTGGGGTGCACCAGTATTGTTCGTGAAAAAGAAGGACGGAACCATGAGGTTGTGCATTGACTATCGTCAACTGAATAAAGTGACGATAAAGAATAAATATCCGTTACCGCGTATTGATGATTTGTTTGATCAATTAAAGGGAGCATCAGTGTTTTCAAAGATAGATTTGAGATCGGGTTATTATCAGTTCCGGATTCGAGATTCGGACGTACCCAAAACTGCTTTCAGAACGAGGTACGGTCACTACGAGTTCTTAGTGATGCCGTTCGGGCTCACTAATGCCCCTGCGGTATTTATGGATTTGATGAATCGGATCTTCAGACCATATTTGGATCGGTTCGTAGTTGTGTTCATTGATGACATCTTGGTCTATTCAAGAGATGAGACCGAACATGCTGAACACCTGAGATTAGTGATGCAAATTTTGCGGGATAAGCAGTTATATGCGAAGTTCAGTAAGTGTGAATTCTGGTTGAGAGAGGTTAGCTTCTTGGGTCATGTGGTATCCACAACGGGTATTCGAGTTGACCCGAGCAAAATTTCAGCCATACTTAACTGGAAGCCTCCAAGAAATGTTACCGAAGTTCGGAGCTTCCTGGGGCTCGCAGGTTATTACCGACGATTTGTAAAAGGTTTCTCGATGATAGCCACACCAATGACGAAGCTACTTCAAAAGGATGCTAAGTTCGAATGGACGGAGAAATGTCAGAAAAGCTTTGATCAACTGAAACTCATTTGACTGAAGCTTCAATTTTAGTGCAACCCGAATCAGGCAAAGAGTTTGTCATTTATAGTGACGCATCCCTACTCGGGTAGGGTTGCGTATTGATGCAAGAAGGCCGAGTTGTGGCCTATGCGTCGAGACAATTGAAGCCACACGAGAGAAATTATCCAACCCATGATCTCGAACTAGCCGCCATCGTATTCGCTTTGAAAATATGGCGACATTACTTGTTTGGCGAAAGTGCCATGTATTTTCGGATCACAAAAGTCTCAAATATTTGATGACTCAAAGAGACTTAAATCTGCGACAAAGACGTTGGCTTGAGTTGTTGAAAGATTACGAGCTTGTCATTGATTACCACCCGGGAAAGGCTAATGTGGTTGCGGACGCCTTAAGCCGAAAATCGCTGTTTGCTTTACGAGCGATGAATGTGCACTTGTTTATTCTACCCGACAATGTGTTAGTAGCTGAATTAAAGGCCAAACCATTATTGATTCATCAAATTCGTGAAGCTCAGAAAGTCGACGATGAATTGGTTGCAAAACGGGCTAAATGTGTTCCGAATATGGAATCCGAATTTCAAATTGATGATGACGATTGTTTGAGATTCAGAAGTCGTTTGTGTGTTCCAAGGAATTCGGAACTCATTTCGATGATTCTGAACGAAGCCCATTGTAGCCGAATGTCAATTCACCCGGGGAGTACGAAAATGTACAATGATTTGAAACGTCGGTTTTGGTGGCATGGTATGAAACGGGACATCTCCGACTTTGTTTCGAGATGTTTAATATGTCAACAAGTGAAAGCAGAACATCAAGTGCCTTCAGGATTACTTCAGCCGATCATGATACCCGAGTGGAAATGGGATCGAGTCACAATGGACTTTGTGTCCGGACTGCCATTGTCAGCAAGTAAGAAGGATATGATTTGGGTTGTTGTTGATAGACTGACTAAGTCGGCTCACTTTATCCCCGTGCGTACGGATTTTTCATTGGATAAATTAGCCGAATTGTATGTTTCTCAGATTGTGAGATTACACGGGGTACCTATTTCTATCGTGTCGGATAGAGATCCGAGATTCACCTCACGATTTTGGAAGAAATTGCAAGAAGCCTTGGGTACCAAGCTGGATTTTAGCACCGCTTTTCATCCCCAAACCGATGGTCAATCCGAGCGGATAATTCAGATACTCGAGATATGCTGAGATGCTGCATCCTTGAGTTTAGTGGTTCATGGGAACGGTATTTACCTTTGATTGAATTCGCTTACAACAATAGTTTTCAATCAAGTATTAAGATGGCACCTTACGAGGCTTGTACGGTCGTAAATGCCGTACACCATTGTTTTGGACCGAGCTCGGTGAAAGTAAAATTTTCAGAGTCGATTTGATTAAAGATGCCGAACAGAAAGTAAGGGTAATCAGTGAAAGTCTAAAGGCAGCCACAGATCGTCAGAAATCGTATGCGGATTTGAACGAAAAGACATTGAATATCAGGTGGGAGATAAAGTATTTCTTAAAGTTTCGCCTTGGAAAAAAGTACTCAGATTTGGCCGAAAGGGCAAGTTGAGTCCGAGATTCATTGGGCCATACGAAATATCCGAACGAGTCGGTCCAGTTGCGTATCGATTGATTTTACCTCCTGAACTTGAAAAGATTCACGACGTCTTTCATGTTTCGATGCTTCGACGCTATAGATCTGATCCTTCGCACATAATTAGTCCGTCGGAGGTTGAAATTCAAGCCGATATGAGTTATGAAGAAGAGCCGATGCGCATCCTAGCTCGTGAAGTGAAGGAGTTGCGAAACAAAAGGGTTCCGTTAGTAAAGGTGTTATGGCTCAAACACGGGATCGAGGAAGCTACTTGGGAAACCGAGAGCTCGATGAAAGAACGATACCCAAACCTATTTACCGGTAAGATTTTCGGGGACGAAAATTTCTTGAGTGGGGGAGAGTTGTGACAGCCCAAAATTGACCCTAGTCGGGGAGTGGTTTCGGGACCACAAAACCGAGTCATACTAATAATTAGCCATCATATTTGATGTTTATTATATGTATATATGCATGTGTGAAAATTTCATGTTTGAATTTTGTTAATTGTAAGTGAATTTTATTAAATAGGACTTATGTGAGAAAATTTAGAAATGTGCTAGGCAAATGTGAAGTGGCCTATTAATGCATGTTATGAAAATGATGGGTTTGCATGTCAAATTACCCAAATTTAAGCTAGTGGCCGGCCATGCTATGAGTGGAAATGTTGGGAACATGTTGGCTTAGTGAGGTATGTTAGAAAAAATAAAATAGGGGTATGGGTAAAAGAAATAAAACAAAAAATGTGTGGTTGTTTCCCCCCCCCATGGCCGTGAGCTAAAGAAAGAAAAAGAAAGGATAATAGAAAAACAAAAGAAAGACAAAATGTTGGTTTCATCTTCTCCCTTAGTAGCCGAACTTTAAAGAAGAAAAGGGATATAGCATTCGGCCATCTAAGCTTAAAACAAGGTTAGTAATTCATGTTAGATTTTGAAATTTTAGCTTATTTTAAGTTAGTTACTAAGTTCCTTACTTTGCCCATGTTAAAAATTTGGATTTGGGTGGTGAATGGAGCATTCGGCCATGGTGGTTATGAGAGATTTGATTATTTTCTTTATGTTTTAATGAATAAATGTTGATGAGAGATGTTTGATCTAGTTAAAATTTAATTTGATAGTATTTATATGTGTAATAGCCGAACTTGGACTTGCTTAGTTACTTGAATAAATGTTTTGTATTTAAATGCTAGAATGTGGTGTTGCGTTTAGATGATTTGAAAAGAATAGGGTAGATGTTTGAATGTCTAAAGTTCGGTATTGTACATGATTCTAATGGTATGATTTTGTGAATGCCGAATGAGCTATAGGAGGTGCGGATGACTTTTATGCATGTGAGTGTGTGTATGCCATTTAGTTGGTGACATTCGCATTTCTTAATTACATTAGAGATGAGTGATGAATCGGCATGTGTATTTGTGAAATGCCGAATGTGAACTGGATAAATGAGTAATGTATGTGCTTTAAAAGATGGAATGGAGTGGATGCTTTAAATGTGTTATGACAATTATAAGTTAAATAAGGTTTCTAAATTACCATGTCATTGCGATATACACATATGATGTGTATTGTATGTTTTGCAAGGTTAACTAGTTAATTTATCGATTAGCTCAAAGCTAGTGGGAGGCAAGCAGGCAAGAAAATTCGAGTAACGGTTGAACCGTCTTACCCACACAAAGATTAAGCATAGTTTGTATTAATTAAATGGTCATAACGTCTATGTAATGATGCTGAATGGATGATAAATATATATATACATGTATGTATGTGGTATGAAAGTGTTGAAAAAGAAAAGAGGTGAGATGTGTTGAGTTGTTGATCTCGGCACTAAGTGTGCGGGTATAAACTTTTATGATCATGAATTGCGCTAAGTGTGCGGGTTAAATTGTACAGCACTAAGTGTGCGAGTTGATTATATAGCACTAAGTGTGCGAGTTGATTATATAGCACTGAGTGTGCGGACTTAATATATTTTTGAATCACTATGACACTAAGTGTGCGACTTTTGAGTTGATCACGGACAGCGGATCGGGTAAGTACCTGAGTTCATGGCTATAGGCGCTATGTTTATATTTGGAGTTGAGCTTGGTAAGTTTGAACCTATGTGACAAATATACTTGAAGTCACGTACTAAGATTTAACGTGGATAGGTGAAAGGCCGTTTGTTGTATGATTGTAACGAAAAAAATGATATGAAAATGCCTCAAATATCCTATTGATTGTATATGGAAGTGATGCAGATTTGGTATGAGATTGAACTGATAGGTCTGAGGAACTATGGAAGGTTCGGTATGGATGGGTAACTAGCCTCGTTCCATTTTTGTTTCTCTTGTGATAATGTTATTTAATGGATGGTAGTGCATTGCTTAGACTTACTGATATATACTCACTCGGTGTTTCCTTGTCACCTATTCTAGGTTCTTGGACTCGCCTTTTGCGTGTCGGCGCACGGTCATCCCCCGAAG